>NW_015150668.1:953548-975936 GCF_000732505.1 Cyprinodon variegatus
GTTGGCTAAATGCTAACTGAAAAGCACATCAAAAGACCATGAAAAAGATTAAAAAAAAAGTCAGAAGATGATATAAAAAAGAAAGAAAACAGTTTCAAGTCTTATTCATTTTGAATTGGATGTTCCTGCATTATTATCCTGATGGATGTGAGACAAATGGTGACTCTTTATGGTGGGAGGGTTCTGTCTCTTTTCTAGCTGAGTCCTCACCATCTATTCTACATCCTTCCTCCTGTGCTACTCAGTACAATTCTTCTACCAAAAGCTGACATTGTTTTTGAAAGCTTTCAAACAAAGAAAAACCATAAATGTATTCTTTTTAATGTAAGCAGATAGAAATTTTGATAGTAGAACTGATTTTTATTATATTGAAAACTGTTTTAAATTCAATAAATAATAATTTACTTTTTAAGCTTTAAACTGCATTGTATTTAATTTAAATAGATTTTCTTTTTCAGTCCACCTTCAGTCAACCTGCAGTTATACATGTTTAAGGTTGCCATACTAACTTAATATCCCATAATTGAAATAGTCAGAATTACCGTATTTTTCAGGCTATAAGTTGCACTTTTTTTCAAGGGTTGGCCGGCCAAGCCAAAAAAAAAACCCAAGGAACCTTGCAACCAAAAAAAAGTAATCCAATAACCGGAAAAACAACGAAAAAAAAAACGTTACAACTTACCACAACAAAACAAATTAGAATTACAGCAACAACAACTGAATAAAAATATGCCACCCAAAAGAAATTAATATACTGCTGAATTCAAGCAGAAAGTAATTAAATATGCAGTCGAACAACCAGAGTAGGCCACAGGGCAACTGACGCATTATCACTGCTTCTCAGATGCTCGTTCATGGAATAAAACAATGCGGTTTTTGAGCAGTAGCCTACCATGCGCCAGTTATCAAAAAACAAATTCCATGGATAGAATAACCTTTCTTTTAGTCCGTTGTGACGTATAAGTTTTTTTTTTCGTATTTATGATGCATTATTTGGCTGATGCGACTTAAACTCCAGAGTGATGTATAGTTGGAGTGGCGATACTCTAATATGGCTTTTTAAATTAAATTTCTGTTTCTGAAAGCCCTTCCAAACAATTGCTTCAGATGGCTTCTCAGTTTCTCTCTTTTAGCAGTATTTTGTTTTTCTAACACATACAGCCATGCTGATTGTGGTTTTTATGCTTCCTTGTTTTCACCCTTTCTTGTGTTCCCTCTCATTCATCCAAACACCATCTTCATTTTGCCCCCCCACCACCACTTTGCCTCTCCCTCCATCCCTTTTTCTCCCCCCCTCCATTCCACCAAGAGTAATTCCATCTCTCTCTCTGCAAACAAAGGGGGCTAATAACATGCTGACACCGAGCCTGATGATTGAATTCATTAGGCGTGCACAATAATTGCCAGGCGGCAGCGTGCGCGCACCCTTCCATTCACAGGACAGCTGTCACATAACAAGCAAGAGAGAATGGCTTTTTATTGTTGCACTGGAATAGAAAGTGAGAATGAATATAAGGAATGAAGTGAGAGAAGCACCTGTTGTGGAGAGAAGCATAAGGAAGCTCTCAGCATGTCAATTAGGCTGATGTGCTGGTGCTGGGTTAGTGGGAAGTTTACTGCTGGGTGACATCAAGGTGCAGGTATAGGCTTTACTGGAGTTCTTTCTAACTGATGAGCTTCTATTAGCATCTCCTATAGCAAGACATTCTTCTAGGTATTAGCCGTATGAATCTGTTTTAGCCTATAGATAATACTGAAACTAATTACACCAATATTGAGTTTATTTCCACTGAAAATAAAGTGTATATGACTGTATATCAGCAGCAACAGTCTTCTACGAGAAGTACTGTAGAAGCAGTGCACAGCAAACTTTCCTGCACTGCACATAAAAGCCCAGCATGCTGTCTATTATAATTATAGCTCCCAGGAAAAACCTATAAAATCACAAATCAGGAGATGTCAGTCATATGTGCTGCTGACTGTAGTGAACCAGGCAGTATGGTAAGTTCTGAGGAGGAACAATGTTTCTTATTTTCCCTGGACTGTAGGAGTGTGAAAAAGCTGCCAGCCACTAAGCCAAACTCATGGATCTTCACCATGTTTGTGTGCAGAGATTCCTCCTCCTGACGCATTGGAAAACCCTATTATACTGATCAGCTTACCGTCTTAACTTATGGGAAGTTGTACTAGTCTTGACCACTGAAGGTCTAATATTATCCTAATTTAAATCAGATGCAAACTAGTGGCTTTTATTGTTAAAATTTACAAAGCTAAGGGGTTGTTTTGAAGAAGATGGTTTATCAAGATAGAATTATTGAAATCTTATTCTGCTCCTTTAATAAATATGAGGTTTAATAGGAGACTAACTAGCTTCAGAGCTTAAAATGGCTAGCTGGTAGCTCAGCTGGTGTGGACAGGCCTTTTTTGAGGGGCGGGGCTTATTCAAATTTGTATGTTAAAAGATATGATACAGTATATGTACTTTATTGATCTTTTACTCTTAAAATAATGCATTATTAAAAGGTTTCTTGAGGTAAGCTGTTCATTATTCATTTAAAGGTAATTCATGGTCAACATTTTTAAATTAAAGTATTACACTTATTGAAAATTTTAAGTTTTAATTTTCCTGTTTTTCTTATTCCACATAGTAAAAAGCAGCATTAACAGATATGATGTAATCGGTAACAGATAAGCATGTTTGATGCAAGTGAAACGCTGTTCTGCACCAACAGATGCTGCACCATAAAATGCTCCCTTAATGAACTTGTTTTAATATACTGCTACGTGAGATTCCTCCCATAGGAAATGCTGGGGTACTTGCAGGAGTAAATAGGTTCCTTTAATGATTTGTTGGATGTGTCTGAAAGGGAAGGCTGACTAAAATACTGTTAGAGTAAATTATACAACCTTAAGCAAGCTGTGAAATGTTTTTAATTTGAATTTTCTTTTGTTTTGTCTTTTTTCTGTTATAGAAAACGGATGAGGATGAGTTGGTCCTGACTCCCGATGGGACCAGAGAGTTCCTGACCTTTGAGATCCCACTCAGTGACTCGGGCTCAGCGGGTTTAGGTGTCAGTGTTAAAGGCAACCGCTCCAAGGAAAATCATGCAGATCTTGGCATTTTTGTCAAATCAATCATAAATGGTGGAGCAGCATGCAAGGTACTAATTAAACATCCTGTAATGTATCAGCTGTTAAATCAGCATAGCTATGTTCCATCATTTCTAAGAAGTAATGGACCACGTTCCTTTGAACGAACAGGATGGACGTTTGATTGTAAACGACCAGCTGATCGCTGTGAATGGAGAATCGCTGTTGGGGAAAACCAACCAAGATGCCATGGAGACGCTGCGGAAGTCCATGTCAACTGAAGGCAACAAACGAGGGATGATCCAGCTTATAGTGGCCAGACGAGTTGCCAAGAGAAATGAGGTATGGAAAGAATAGGAGCAAAATTTAGGGCTAGCGATACAGCCTCAAATCAATACCTCGATATATTGGGCAGTTTTACCTCGGTAATGATAAATGGATGATAAATGCTCCAGCTACTCTATCAGAAATAAAGAGATGTACAGGAAATGCAACTGATCTGTTAATAAATGATTTTCTGAATAAATCACATTACATATTACTATCAATTGAATATTAAAGTCTTTTTCCCATTCAGGTTTAAACATTCAACAATGTCTTATTAACAGGAGAAAAATGTTACCTCTCTTGGTAAACGTTTTTGCACAAAGGTAATGGAGCCTTTTGCACATCTTTAAACTGGACTGAGTGGCCGTGCTGTAGGTGGTGGAGGTTGCATGTTTTACATTACGTAGTCCCGACAGTTTTCAGACAAGCTTCGCATTTCGTGTTCTTTTGCCCAAATTTATGGCGTAATTTTGATGCCACCGAACTGAGCGTGCAGTGAGAACAATGTGCGTCGTTTAAACTCACACATTCTCACTCAAAACTTGTCTGTCACAAGATCAGCTCTGACATCGCACTCTTGACTTCCTCTCTGCACGCTCGGCTTAATCTCTGCTCTTGTTCGGCTCCACAGGATTAACTGATGTCATTTAGTTTACCACTGCGTTAGACGCTTCTTCACTGGGCTCATCTGCCATTCTCTTTCTTTACGTTTTGACTGAATGGGTAGAGTCGCGTAATTAGACACACTCTGCCGTATCTTAAAGGGGAAGGAAATACCAGCCACCTTGCACACAGGAAAAACGCCAGAATTAAGTTTTTTGCTTTTACTGAAATGGAAAATTGTTTCCAGTTACCAAAAAGTTGTTGCCAGTTACCATAGTGAATGGCGGTAATAGTAAAAATCCGGTTTATCGCCCAGTCCTACCAGAATTAATATAAACTTCTTGTCTACTTCCTTGGTTAATTTTCATTCTTGGCCAGCTTGTTAGTTTAGGTTTTTCACCATTTCTTGGTGGATGTGCCTTTGTCATACTTCACTAGGTCTAACTGTGCACTCTGAGCTGATTGTTCTCTAATCTCTTCAAACAGACCTCCTACCCAGTATCGAAAAATTTAGTGGAAATAAAAAAAAAATTAAGAAAAACATCCTAGATTTTCAGATTGTTTGCGAAAATGAGTAATATGCAACTTTATGTTGGTCTTCTACATAAAAGCCACACATAATACACAGAGACTGTGATTGTTATGCAAGAAATGCCACTGCTGAGTTAAAGCTTTCCAAGGTACTGAACCATATAATATGTAGGGCTTAAGTTGTTTTCCAGTTTTAGACTAAAGAGGTAAAGCTTTAATTCCATACGATCCTCTTTGTGATAAAAATACGACTCACCCCAAAGCAGACCACCTGGAACTGCTCCTTATGAGCATCACTTAATTATTTCATGTAGTAACAGGAAGTATTCAGGTCAGTGTGATTTACCAACCCCCCCCAAACACTAACACGCCTCCCATGGGGCAGGCAGAGGAATGAAAACGTACTACAAACCAAGCAACAAAACTTTTTTTTGCCCCTTTACCTTCCTTCAATGTCATGTCTTTACATTCCCTGTACACCTCGGTCTGTCACCTGCTTGAAAGCTAAGGCTGAGTGAGTGTTGGTGTGCGAGTGTACGCCTCTGGCTCTACCAGACTTCCCTGCTCTCCTTCCCCAACCAGGTGTGTCAAAGTTTAGATTTCCCCTCGGCCCCGGCTGGTAATTGAAAGCAGAGGCTCAGCCTGGAGGTGTTTTTTTTTGCCGTGCGTCGACGTGTATGCATGTGTTTGCATCAGCCTCTTGTTTATGTATGCATAGACGGGCAGTAAGGTGTGTGGTTAGGGCAACCAATTTGTGCGTTTATTCATTTATTTTCAAGGCTGTTTCTGTGTTTGTTTAGGAGAGCCAGTGTTTACCTGTGCTTTAATGCAGTGAGACTCAGAGTATAAGGAATTAATAAAATTCAGGCCTGGTTAGTCTTTCTGTGTTTGTTTCACATGCACAGCTGGAGGCATGGCCTGGGGCTGCCCAAGTGTCTGGCTGTTTATAAGAAAAATGCTCCACAACACTCGGAAAATACAAAGATGGAAAACAGTTTACTGCACTTTGACTGTACGTAGAGGATTTACAAACCCTCTCTGGAGTTACTGCAAAATAATGACGTCCTCTGCAGCTGTCAGTCAAAAAGAAAAAAAAGGATCTTATAATAACTAATTACTGCTGGATGAGAGCCTTGGCTCATTTTTGACATTTTCCTGACATATGGGATCAAGTAATCCTGTATTTACTTTCCTCTCCATGTCTCCATCCCCTGACAGCCAATCTCAAATCAATCTGCAATGTTTGTCGCTGCATAAATCACAAACCCAACTGCTTCCGCTCCTTCAACCGAGCCCAGAAACACAGCAAATTGAGAGCAGCGCACTTCCACACACCACCGCTGGCCTCCCCGCTGGGATCCAGCCCTTCCCCGAGCTCAGCTATCAGCCTGAATATGCAATGAGCTGCGGCATGGTTTGTCGATGCGTTGTCGGCCTGCTAAATCCCCTCTGCTATTACAGAGGCATTTCAGCCCCGCTCCTCAGTCGGCCAATTCATTAACTACCTCATTTAGAGTCAAGAGCAGCCAGCAGTCACTGCACCATATGGCGACCTTTGAAATTAGTTTGTTTCCGAAGTTGATTTGTTGGCTCTGTGTGAAGTTTTGATTGGTTTTCTTCATTCAACTGTGATTCAGTCATTTGTTTACCTCCAATGCAAGGAAAGCCGCGGCACTGCTAATGAAGATCTTATCTGGCATTAGTAAAACCTGGAGTCCATTAGAGCTTTTATTGATTAACGTCTATCAGTCTCTTTCCAATTGGTTTGAGGTAATTTACTCATATTTCTCTCAGTGTTTCCAGCTCATATCCAATACCAGTTAGAACAGGTTTGTGTTTTCATAAAATAATTGATGTGGAAACATTTTAATTGTCATCCCAGTGGCCTATTGATATGTTGCCTCAAATTGCATAGCCTTGCTCAGCCCAAGGAAATCAATGTTTTTCCTTCTTGTCTCAATCATTGCTTTGACTTTTAGGACCATTATCTTACTTGGAGTATCGGCCTTATGTATTTTGTCTCTCGGACCCCCTTTTCAGACACTTAGAATGGTACGGGGAATTGCAGGCTAACAAAAGAAGCCAAATGACCCCCATTGCAAAGGGGTGGACTCATCCGTCCGTTTCAATTTGCATCTTTTCAAGACAAAAACAAGGTTTTGATGGGCTACTGTATAAAACCTCGAACTCAACGCTGTTTCAGACATTTTGAATTGAAAAGGCTTCCTGGATGGGAAGCGAAATGTCTTCAAACTTGGAAACAAAGTCCAGTGGATTGTTTAATTTTTTTGGTTTTTTTTGGGAGAGTCTCTTGCTTGCATTCCTCTTTTTGGGTCAGGTTTTCTGTTTACCTTCAGATATACCTTGACCATCTTGTTTCTGTCTTGCATTAAGTTTTGTTCAGCATCTTTGATGACGTTATGGTGCTATGCGATTGGCTCATTCAATATTTGATGTAACCAATGGTTAAGTAAGAGGTATACCTAATAAATCAATGAGTAAATCCCCCTTTCTTCAGTTTTCTCCTCTCTGGTCCCATTGTTGGACTCATATCCCCATATAAAGCCCAGATCTGTTTGTTTACACTAGTTTATAGCAATGCCTTAACCGTTTAGTAAGAGGTAAGGATCATTGGTCAAAGACCTTATGCCAAAATCGAATCCCAGCCTGCCCAGTTACAGCATTGATTGGGGTAATTTTGCTCCAGTATTGACTCCAGTGTTATCTCTTGTTACCTGATGCCGGCGACAGTGGTTATCTTCATAGCAAAGCCTGTCATCACTGTCAGCAAGAAATACAGAAGCCATTGCAAATCAATGGAGTCAATGATCCAATGGACAAACACTGAGGGCAGAGACCCCCGCGCTGACTTCTCCCGGGCTGTAGATGGGAGCTGCTTTGTGACAGACTCTGCAAATAGTCTATTTGTCGGGCAAACAAGGAAGCGTCCTCAAAGGTCTTGAGGGAAATGTCAGGACGGTGGTACGTTAACCTTCTCCATGGCTCAGCTGGCTTGTTAACAGCTGGTGACTCAATGGCCTGTTGAGAATGTCTGCTCATTTATTTTTGTTATCACACAGGTCGCATTAGGATTGAGACCTGCCCCTGTGCTCAACCGTATGTGTTTACACTATTTTAGCAAGGCTCATTCCCTAGGGGGATACTTTCTGACTTTTATTTCATGTCACCAAGGTTGTTTTAATGTGCTGCTCCTCATAAACACCTTTAGTTTGTTTTGGTCCACATTTCAATAGACGTCTAGAACAATGTGATCAGATGAAAGGATGGATTATTAAAAAAAAACAAAAAAGTAAAGTTCGGTTTGCTCATAGAGATTTAATCATCTTTAGCACTTCCACCCAGGTCTTTATGGCACTTTATGCATGTAGTGCTAATTACCATCCGCTGAACACCAAGAAGGTGGTACAACATTAGGCTGTCTTCACTCTGCAGATTTTTATGCTAAATTCCATTTTTATTGTCAGATTAGATTTTTGTGTCACTGTTCACATGACGTCTCAAATAGTGGCACTGAAGGGACCAGCATGCACAGAAGAACAACAACAAGATCTCTCAATGGGTGGATTGAAAGCCTTTAACCAGTGGAAGTAGCTGGATGATACAGCAAACAATTAGAAAAAGGAGAAGGAGAGCAAACTGTTCATAGTGGCTTTCTGTGGAGCAGTGGCAGCAACGTAGTCAGTCAACTGACCTGTTACGATATGACCCCTCATGTTTCTCTTGGATCATTTTATCTGCCAAAATACTTATTAATTTCACAATGTTGTCTTTCCACTGTACACCTCCGTCTATGCTGTTCCACACTTTCAGTACAAAGTGACATTGTAACACAATTTATGAGACGGGTCACTCGGCTGTTCAGACTGCAGTCAGATCCCAAAAGATCCAACCTGTAACAGTTTAACAGCATGGGGACAAAAACAATCCCGACAAAACAAAAACGATAAACATAGATGGAGATGTACAATGGAGGGATCATATTTTGAAAATTATTCAAGCATTTGGGGGGATGCAACACTGCAAAAGAAACTTGAGGGGTCATACTGTAACTGTCAGGGAGGCAGAGGTGAGTTCTTGAAGATTTAATAAAAATTACTCACAGGCAACTGAGGCATGAATCCAAAAACCCAACATAAAAAGTACAGAAAAAAACAGAACCAGGGAGACATCAGGAAAAACAGGACCTCAACATGCATGAGGAGCCGGGAAAAGAAAAGGAACCAGCACTGAGGAGCTGCACTGGGAGAGTATATATGGGACACTGAACAAAGATGCCACTAATGAGCTGATTGGGAGCAGGTGTGAACAGAGGTTTCTAGAAGGGAGCTAGGAAAAAGGAGAACACTAGAGGGCAATCAAGAAAAACCTAAGAAATCAAATATATACAGAAAACACAACAAAGTAGGAATTAAACCAATAAAACTAGAAAACAAAGAAAACCATGGATTAAAGTGAAACTGAAAACTCAAAAGAAAACTTAACAAGACCATGACAGTAAGTGGTCAGTTGACTACAATGCTGTATTGATGCATTTGTCTTTGGAGATGTTGCTGCCACTGCTTCTCCTTGAAGCTGCAGTTAATAGTTTGAAAAGATCGGGGTTGAGGGTGCAAAATGAAGGAGAAGGGGTCTGATTGGATTCAGCCTAACAGTTTTTCTCTCTGTTTCAGGAGACTTCAGGGAGCCAACTGGTACCTCAGCAGACGGCAAACACAACTCTGGACGATCACGAGCGCAGAATCTCCCACTCTCTCTATGGAGGCCTGGAAGGCCTGGATGACAACTTGATGCCACGCCAAGGAATGATTCCACGCACAATAGGTACCATTCAAAGCTTCTTTTTCCTCATTTTAACTTGGTGCTTTTTGAAGAATCATAGGCAGCTTCCTTTGCTTCAGCCTCCATTAATAAACCTACATTAGGTAAGGTGGGAAACAGCTGGTTTCATCAGAACTATCAGCTCCTGTATTGTTCTGCTCTGCATTGGAAAGCATAGTTCATATTGGAAACCAAGTCCAGTGGATATTTTTTGATTTTTTACGGAATGACTATGACCTGGATGACTGAGAACCTTCATCAGCATAGTTCATATTGCTCTGCTGAATTATGTAGCTTATTTTAGCCAGTTGGTTGAATGTCAATCAAAATCGTCAAATATGAAGAGCTCTTAGTTTAAAGGCTATCAAACAAAATTGACCACTAAAAATGACCAAGAATTGCATTTTCAATTGTGGGCCAATAGACCTTTAAAGCTCAAATAGAAAACACATACTTATAATTTCTAATTTCATATTATGTACAAAATTAAAGACATCACAAGTGAAAAAAATATCCAGCATTTTGTTGTTTATGGCATAAACTAATGCACTAAGATAGCAGACAAGCCAAAATTCCTTATTCAGTAATATGACCCACTGAGGTGCTGTGGGATGCTGTGACGTCAGTTTAGTCAGGAAGTAGTCATTTTACATAGCCAATCCATATTTATTCACCTTTGTAAATGAGTTTTTATCCTTTAATGAGGACGAATACAAAGCAATCAGTCTTAGTGGTTTTATTAATGCTCGCTGGTTTAATCAAAGCTGCTAAATGTTCTTTGTTCACACACGATAAAACTGCTCTAGACGCACTCCTTTCTATTTGTGATGACGCAACAAACTGCACAGCCAGCACACAGAAACGTCAAGTTTCTGAGTTCAGAGGTGTCAGCAGACAGGTTTGAGTGAAGGGGTGCAAGTTTGAACGCTGCACATCTGCGCGCTCAGGTCAGTTGTACAAACATTATGCCAGAGAAAGCGAAACATCCCCCTCACCGTTCTGAATATAAGAAGTTTTCGACACAGCAAAGTAAACTGACGCCAGACATGCCCACTCCATCTGTGGCGGACATGTTGGAAAATGCAAGAAAGTTTCCCAGTGATTCTGCCAAGGTTTAGGGCATTACCTTGATTGATTTTTGTTTTTTACAATCCCTTTAAATAGATCTAAACTCAATGTTCTAGTAAATTTTGCACCATGTTTATTTATTTTTGCACTGCACCGAACATTTTCATATCAATACCTTTTGCAGCATGACTTTAAACTGGTTTTCCTTTTCTCCTACAGTCTACATTCTTGCATCACTGCTGCATTTCATGAAGGATAAAGTTCATTCACTGCTGAAAAGCTATATGCATCGATAAAGTTTGTCATTAGAAAAACTGCCAGTGGTCAATACATATTTTGATACTTCTGTAATTGATTTATTGAGATGCCTTGATTTATGCATCGTAACCCAGACTCCTATGGTTCTAATATTTGGCAGGATTTCTTTCGTGTTTCCATTTTCAGTTCTCAACCTTGGTAGCTTAAACTTTGTCAATTTAACAGATAGAGGAAAAGTTGCTGCTAAACAACAAGTTGAAATGTTAAACACAGGATTTATATGAACAGGAAATGGACCTATTTCCATTAAACCTGAATGTTGTTTAATCATCTTAAGACACACAGATGGTCCACGCTGCTCGCATCACACTGCTGTTTTTTTTTTTTTTTAGCTAATTTGGAACTTAACTTGCTCTCTTTTATTTACTTTCTGTGTTTATCAAGCTTTGCAGGTTTTACAGAAATGACAGATTTTTGACTCTTCAGATAAAATTGCAAAAATAAGGTCCTCTACAATCTATTTCTTTTTTAATTAATATTATTTCCGTGTTATAATCCAATGGTACCATCTGCTCTCTTTTTGTCTCTTTCTGTCTGTTTTCTTTAAAGTCTAAGAACATCAGGGAGCAACAGACTTGTCCTTTTTACATCTTCTCATCACCGCCTGTTCTTCATACATATGCAGATATGCGTGTCTTAAAACCTTTCTGTTACTGTGACCTAAAACAGGCAATGAAATGGCTTTAAAGTGTGGGGGGGTCGTAAACATATGTGTTGGACAGAGTGGAAGAGATTAGCGAGCATATTCATATGCATATGTAGGAGCTTTAGATGCAGCTGTGCAGGATTGCATGTCTGCAGAACATAAATTACTGCTTGATGGATTGCTGGTTAAATTTCCTGATGACTCAAAAAAAAAGAGGACTTCTGTACAGCAGATGGTGCAACGACACAGATTGCCGGTTTTCATTTCCCAAAACTACAAATAAGACAAACTTTGATTTAATTTTTTTCTTCTAGCCTTTGTTTGGTTTGGTGCATTTTTATTTTCATAAAACAAAAATGTTAGAAATCTGAGTCTACAGCGTCACATATAAATAGTTTTAGCCAAAGAGGAGTTGATGCACTAACTTTTAATCAGTTTTTTAAATGAGCTTCCGCTAACTCTGCCTCATTAATCAGTGCAACATAATGCTAACGTGAGAACTCTGCTTTCCCTTCATGCAAATTGGTTGACACTGGTACCGCTGTGAGTGTAAACAAAGGAGGGTGACAGAGAAAGTGTTAATAGGTGAAGCTCCATCATGCTGCTGCTGCAGCGGCTACGTTCAGCCATGCTTAACAAACAGCAACAACTTATAATGAGCCTGCAGGGTCGAATGTGAAGACTGATCTAACTCATGTGAACAAGATCATTGTTACTTTGCCTTCAGACATGTTGATGGGGCTGTGATGGCAAGTGTTTACTACGATTTATGTATGTAGTCCTGTGCAAAACTTCCAAGTCATCATCTTATTTCCATATGCAGATATGGATATTTATTTACATTTCCTTTAGATTTCTTACTGTTTTCTTTGATGTTTGGCTGCACTTTGTTTGTTCTAACTTTAGAAATCAAAGTATTTTATTGTCCAGTGTTCAGGAAAATTAGTTTTTCTCAACTGCAACTGAGAGTGGAAAGGTACTGAAGGGATAACTACAGAAGATTCATAAGATACAGTTATCAAAAACGGTGAACTGGAATGAAATGTGTGCAAGAAATATGCAAAATATCCATTTAACAGTTGCAAAGACAAACTATTTACTATGAAAATGTTTTAAAACATTTAGTCAACAGCGGGGAATGTAAACAGCTTATTGGCTAGAGGGAAGGATGTGTGATAGCGCTCCTTTGTGCATCTAGGATGCAGCGGTCTGTTACTGAAGAAGCCTTCAGTTCTGCAAAAGCTTCATGCATCAGCTGAGAGACATTGTCCAACAGGGATTTATTATTTTCTAGAGCCATTCTGTTTTTAAAGTATTCTAGTAACGATTTGGTCTTCCTGATGAGTTAGTCTCGAGGCTGATTTAAACTCAGAAACCAGGTCATCTGCTTGTAGGGCTGGGTACCTAACTTCGGTTCTTTTATGGTACCGACCGAAATGCTTCGGTTCTACCGAGTATCGAAACATGTCTCGTCTTTCGGTACCAACTTTCGGTGATTGGCTGTAACACTTAACGTGATTGCGTCATCCAGGAAAAATACACAGCTGGTCCCGCCTACAGCCAGGGTTCATGTGTATCTGTTGTGAACTGGTTGCAGCGTCGTTAAACCACTTTAAAATGCTCCCCAGGTCAAAAGTGTGGCTTCACTTTATTAAGACTGATGCCAATAGTGCGCAATGCAATACATCGTGCACGGAAACAATTTAAGAGCAGAACGTTGCTCGGTGTTTGACTGCAAGAAGAGCGGACCGCAGCCAGCGCGACCATCCTCCTCTCAGCAGCCCGTGGGCAGAGCAAAGCCAGAGCGGAGTGAATCATGCGAGACACTCATGGAGAATGCTGCTTTCAAACTGGACGCAGCAGGAGCAGCAAAATCACGTCTGCTGCTTCCTTTTTGCTGCTTGTACCAGCTTCTGACGCACGGCTGAAGAAGCTTTGCTGCTCTGGCTGCGCGGTCGAAAAGTGGCTCTGACGCGCGTTGGGCGTAGCTACTCTATCCTTTCTTTGCCTTGCAGCTATATTTGCTGTGATCAGTGGGAATAAAGTAGTTTTATTATGTTTTTAAGTGGGAAAATCCACCTGAAAACTTAATCAGTGCAGTCAGTTCATCCTGCCTTCCAATATTTCTGTCGGAGCCGCTCAGACCCCCACATACCAGCGGTGCGCTGTCAGTACAGTAGGATCCCATTCAACAGGCTTGTTTGTCAGACATGGTAATTTTTCTAAAGGAAAACTGCTAAGTAAAAAGGTCCTCACAATGTAACAGTGAATATTAGACACTGAATTTTTTTTTATTATGTAAGAGGAAAAATGTAAATGGAAAAATCAGAGCTTAAAATAAAACTCAAGATTTGTACTTTTTTATGTTGTGTAATTTTCTTTTTCTTCGAATTGATATTATAAAACTGGTATTGAAAAAAGTATCGTTCAGGAACCGGTATCGAAGTGAAGGTATCGGTATTGGTACCGGAACCGAAAATTTTTGAACAATACCCAGCCCTATCTGCTTGTGTGTCGCAGTGAACGCAAATATGCCGCCGTCCCTTGCGCAGACACTCTGCTGCACCTCTCCAATATTGTAGCTGACCGCAGACAGGAGGCCTCTGATTGGTCAAATCTACATACGTATTTCCTGTTTGGTACCTTACCGGCTTGTTTTGTTTTTTATGACCACCATTTTGGGACGACTCGCCCTCATGTCCCTCCGTCGTCGCACAAACTTCCCCCCAGTTCCTCACCCCCTCGGCCGTGTCTAGGCCCACAGCTAGTTCCTGATTGTTCCTCTTGAGCTGTGGTGTGGAATAACATAGCAAAGACCATGCTTCAAAATTGGGCATTAATAAAAAATATCTGCATCATACCTGCGGCAGGCTACCTGCGACACACTGCTGCAGGAGTATAACCAGCCCTTAACTGCTTCAAAAGCTGAAAAGAAGCTTTATATTTACTTCAGATACGTTTGCTGGAAGGCTAAACCTGCTATCATGTTTATCACTTAAGACATATTCTTTCTTAGATATTTGTTGTTTTTTTCCCCCTTTTTTTTATAGAAGTCTATGAAAGAGGATTATTTTCTTTAAAGGTCTAAAACTGATTTAAGCTACAGTGATGTTATTCACCCCATGTTTTTAGTAAATAAAAACATTGGATGTTGTGGACGGTCAAAATAAAGGATCCAGGATTTCTGCATTAGAAATTAGTCCGTAAAACTAACCCTTCACCCCACCAAGCTATTAAAAACATTATGGAAAGTCTGCAGAGATGCTCATCAAAACCACTTAAATACAGACAGAAAGGCTAGATGCTTAAAAAGAACTTAAAAGTCAAATGTAGAAATGATTGATTGATTCAGCTCCTGAAATAGGTGACAAAAATAATATATATATATATATACACAATATCATATATGTATATCATAAAGGAATAAAGAAGTAAAAAGTTCAACTTGAAGTTAAGTTAAAACTGGTTTTAATGACCTAAAAGGGGTTAAAATGATGCTAGAAAGTTGGACGAAAAGCTAAAGATAGTAACATAGCAGAGGTTACCGCTGTGTGTGATCTTAATGCTTTGTGTATTTGCTGATTCATCAAATCCTGACGAATGTATTTTCTACCATCTGTCCCACCTTACCAAGGAAGGAAAGTGATGTGAGATCTGCAAGAAAAGGTCTCCACACTGCAGGACAGAAAGCATGTCAAACCCATGGTATTTACTACTTATTGGAGAAACATGATACGTTTCCATGCTTTATTAAACACTTAATCAGTCGGTAACAGTCTGACCATCAGAATGCCTAATTCTAACCCTAATATGATTTGTTTGGAAAAAAATCAATTTTACCACATGTGGATTAAAAATCAAGTAGGTAATACATTTCTGCTGACCTGAAAGTGTCCAAGGACTTGAGTTATAAAGCATTACTCAGCAGCAGTGGGTCAGAGGGAGACTGTAGAGGTCAGATGGGGATTAAAGTTTAATTTGCCTCTGTGGTGGAAAGCAGAGAGGATAATAAGCTCCAGGGTTGTGCTTTAAGCCTCAGACTTCTCCTCAATGCTTTAAAGAGTTTCCATTGCCACCAAATCATGACTCGTTGCGCAATAACTGCTATTTGCTAATGTAGTGTTAAAAGTAAAAAGAAAAAAAGTATCATATTCAAAATGAATAGTTGATTGTCTCATTTCCTACATTCATTCACTACTTGGCTACTTTTGGTTCTTTGTTTTTCCTAATCATTCTTACAACCTTAGCATAGCCCTGTGACTCCTCTTTCTGCACCAGCTTTTTATATATGAATAAATGTGATTAAATGCTTTAAATCAGGATTTTGACCCAATAATTTCCTATTTGTTTTTTATTATTTTCTTACACTCAGAAGTGCACATGGTCGTTTGGTTTGAATATAATCCAGCTGCATAATCCTCGTCTCTTTGATGAACCGGTGCATGGACTACTTCCTTAAGCGATGCAAAAAAAGGAAATCTAAATAAGTCATTCTTTCTTAAAATAAGTGAATTTTTTCTTGAATTGAGAAGGAAAGTGATACCCTTTGCCAATGGAACAAGACAATTTACATTTAGGATAAGAGAAAAACAATTGCATTGGGTTATTTCAAGGGTGTATTATCTAATAATCTTATTTTAATAGAAAAAATACTAATTCCGTTGGCAAATATCTTATTTACCTACTCAAATTAAGAGTAAATACGCGTGATTTAAGACATTTGGACTTATTTTTAGATCGTTTTTCAAGTAAAAACTTACTGATAGGACAGGATTATTCTCTAGTTCTACTGGTCTTTATAGCAAAGCAACCCCAAAGCATCACTCTACCTCCACCATGTTTTATTCTCTAAAAGAAGCCCATAGATAGGCTTTATACTGTTCTTGGTGTCTACAGCAGGTTTTGGCCTCGTAAATTGTACCATAACACCAGTTATGTTCAGTCTCCCTTTGCTATTGTTGAACCATAACTGTCAATCTTAATTGAGATTGCTCATGTTTTGTTGGTTTTTGAGGTAGTAGATATGCATATAGTACTAGAGCTTTTTTATTGTCCTGATTAAATTAAATCAAATTAAAGATTTTCTTGTATTTAGGAGAACTGTGAAACAAAAAAGTTGTTTTGATTGTGTTGTTAAGGTTTAACTTTAGGGAAACACAGCGAAAATATGGTAAAATAGAGTATAAACCCGTAAAAGCTTTTATATTCCTCAAAAAAAGAAGTAAAGCGATGTATGAAGTATCTAATTTCATTGTAAAGGAAACAATGGAACTGTCTGAAACATATTTGACCTTTGTGTTTTGCTGAATCTAATCAGTCCTTTTCAGAGTTTGCTAATCATCTCTTGGCTTTGCACCATCTCAAACAGAGCAACAAATGGGCTACATCTGTGTGCAATTTCAGTTCATCTACTATTTTATAACAATGCTTCAGGGAGTTTGTATATAATGATGGATCCACTGATCAGCGTGTAGCTTTCATCGTGTGTGGTCTCCACTTGAAGCTACCGAGGACGATGCAAACTGATTTACTGTTGCCACACTTTATGCTTTCTTGTAAATGACTTCGCTGGTCTGAGTTTGGTGGAGGGATCTGGGAAACTTAGAGATGCCAGCAGCTGAATGTGCTGCTGGCAGCTCCCAGATGTGCATGCACCTAAACACAAAGCAAAGCTTTGCATGCTCAGCACTCGTTTTCTCAAATAGATTATTGTGAGTGCCGACTGGGGGGGGGTCTTTCACAGTTGCCTGGAACAAGTCTGTTGTAAAACTGCCACAAAACATAAATCATGTATTAGAGTTTCTTGGAAGACAATGTTTTTCCTATTCAGAATGTATCGTCTTTTGGCCCCTCTCTAACGCTCTTAGATCACTCACTGGTTGTTCACCCTGAAGATGCTAAGGATAAGAGAGTGACTTAATTATTCCTTCAGGCCAGTTGCTTTCAAGGCCCAGCACCCATGGCAATAACCTCCTTACTAATTATGCAAATAGATCGAGACAAGACGTAATGAAGGGGAAAGAAGAAAACTCTGCCTCTGCTTGTCTTTTGCCCCATTTTATTCTCACCTCACCCTGTTCCCATTTGCATTAAAAATGTTCCACAGTGGACCCATTTGCCTTTTAGGTATTTAGTCTTTCTTTGCACATTATAACGGCCTTCACAGCTACATCTGAATGAAATGCCTCCTATTGTTCCCCTGCAGCTCACTCAGAAGTTATTATGTCCTCCGGGATCATTAAAGCGTAAACATTGGTTTGATTCTCAGGTGATGCTGGGTGTGCACTCCCTCTGCGAGGCAGGATTATTGTTGCTGGACGACGGCTACCCTCGAGTCCTGGCTCTTAAACAAAGAGGCTTTTTTTATGCTCCCTTTTTACCAATCCACTGAGTTGACAGATTCATTGGTTTTCTACTCAGTAGCTGCCAGTTGATTGTACTGCAGTGATTCAAACTGTGACATTGATGGGATTCTCAGTGTTGCCCATTGGGCTGCTTAGGGAAATGGGATTAAGTTGTTGTATGACTACACATGTGTAGGGGTGTGTGGTCTTAAAGAGAAAGAAAGATGCTGAGCTAAAACACTTAAGCCAGACTCTCAAAAATTATATTGAAGCCCCATAAACGGGAGGAGGGAACTGAAAGAAGCAGCAGTTTTTACTAAAATCCCATAAACACAATGTAGATTGACCGTGTTCAAAGGGATGCATGTGCCGACATTTGCTACTGCAGCTCAACATTCCCACATGCAAGTACTACCAATCCTTTATTTGATATGCATGCCCATAATTTTACGTTTTGTTTCATCTTTCTGCTTTGCAAGTAATTTGTTATTATCCAACTAATTAACAGAAACCAGCCAGGCGTTCCTGTGAACATTAACTCTTTGGCCCTGAAAGCACCAGATGCTGAAAAATTACTGGATGGAAAACTTTGGGCGCTTCGACAGTGGAATCTAAATCTATCGCTTGATTTGTCTTAAGATATTTCCTGTGTATTCAGTTCTTGGATTTTCTTTGCTGTTGCTATTGTCTATCCTGGTGCAAAGTGGTAGATATACTACAGTTAGATTCTCTCCGTATTTATGTGGAAGGTTCATGCATTTCCCCAAACTGTCTGTTTGTAGGTGTATAAATAGACTTGTCCCCCCAACCATCCCACCATACATCCATTTTCTTGTCAAACTATCCTTTAATCTTCATCCAACAGTCTATCAATCTACTCATTTTTCCATCCATTTGTCTATCCATCTGTCGACCTGTCAGTTTGTCCATCCATCCATTTAACGCCGTGCTGTCTGTTACAGTCTATCAATCTATCCATCCTTTTGTCCTTTGTTTTGTTTAGACTCAGATCAATTGGTTATACAAAAATAGATTATTTTAACATTGCCAATTCTGTCTGACAAGAATAAATTATTAAACAAACACTAAGAAACTCTACAGCCTTCATAAATATTTTCATACATTTAGTGATTATACTCATGGTCACTACCTAGCTGGTCCTCCTGGGAAATGTTTTTCTTCAGGAAAAAAATATTACAGATTTTGTCTACTGGGTGGAGCCAACAACGGCCCAAACTGAAAGCTCTTTAGAGCTGCTTTGGCAAAGAAGGCCCTAGATATTAGCCTTTAAAGCCCTAAGACTGGTGGCCAGTTGGTTTTTAAACCAATTCATCAGTTCTTGCTTTTGGCCAAACTTCTCTTAGGATATATCTGCAAAAATGTTTCAGTGTGAAGATAAAAACCGTACTGAGGGTCCTGTCACACCTTGTCGATTTAGGCAGTGTATGCCTGGTGCCCCAAAATCTCCTAAAACGCTGGTATACACTGAATTTTCGATGTATTTTTTTTCAATTATAGCCGTATACATTGAGTATTCAGAATGAGTCCAGAACTTGTGTCCAACAACAGCCTAACATATGCATAAAGCACTGCAGCATAATACCCATGAAATGTCACAAGCCAGTGTCCTGAGTGGGGCAGCAATGTGCCCGCAGGCGGCTGGCCTGCGTAAAAAGATTTATTTGATTGCGGTATTAACCTGGCTGCTGTTAACCAACTGCCAATTAAAAAAAAAGAATAAATAAATGAATAAAAAAAAAGTTTGTTGGTCGTGAACGCAGGGAGGATTCATAACACTACCAATACACCATTATACAGTAGCTGTAAGTTAGAAACACATTCAGCGGTCATCTGGAACATGTAAAGTACGTTGATATGCATTGGAGATAAGTTCTTGAAAAGTTATGCATAAGTTATGCACAAGTTACTGATAGGTTTTGGATAAGCAACTTATGAGTGACTAACACTTAACGTATGTCAACAATCAGATAACTTACCTGTAACTTATGCCCCATGACATATGCTGGCATAAGTACTTGCCGTATGTCGACGTGTGCCAGCATGCTTCAGCATACTTCAGCGTGCTCATAACTTATATAAAACGTACCCAAAACTTATCCAACGTATGCCACTACTAATACACATCTTTAAAAAGAAATGTTTTATGACTTTTTCTATGAAAATTGTGATGCTTTTTACATTTTCTCCTTTAAACTGCTTGTCTGACATCATCATCAGACATGTTCAGAGCAGTCGGGCAAAATATGATTAAACCACGTTAATCTGCATTTTAGTTTCTTTCTTTAGGTTACAGATAATGTTCCATAATGTTGACATGGAAGTAAAACATAAAACTCAAGAAGACTATATTTACGTATATTTTACGTTTAGAAAAACGTAGCTCCCGGAAATAGCGTAGGATCCCATTTCCGACGCAGATCGGACAGAGATGAGTGATAAAACAAAAAGGATTTTAAGGCCTTTATTTTCTCAGAAAATACATTATTAACCTTTAACACATTATATTTTAGTACGCTTATTGTTTTTAAGGAGGGGAAACATTTAGGTCTTTAAGGGCCCAGATGTATATCTGGTTGCGCATGTGCAAATGAGCCGATGGTACTGATCGTGCTTCTGAGTTGGAAACCATAGTAACCGTAAACAGCAAATTTTGGAGAAAGAAAAGGGATGTTGTTTTTTCCCTGTTGGATGACTCATTTCCTGTCTGTGATACTATTGCTTCATACTTGATGCTCCCACTACTTCTGATTTTCCTTTTTGACCCTTAGTAGGTTTCAATAGCAGAAATTATAATTCACAAATATGTGTTCAAACCATTATAACCCCACTAATATATATATATATACAGTAATCAATATCCTAACTTTCCTGTATCATCTCTATATAGCTTCCATATTTATTTATTTTATAGCCTCTTACAATCACTCTCTGTTTATATATACCATTTATAGTCAATGCATACTTCTGGATAGATGCAAGTTACATTTTGTTGCTTTGTACTTGTGACAGTGTCATGGCGATAAAGTGGAATTTTAATCTATTCTATTCAATTCTATTCAATTCTAAACAAGGATCTGTGCTCAACCTACATAGTGTTTTCTCTACAACATGCCATGCAAAGACTTTTTAATTGACCCGGACTGTCATACCTTTCAGGCATCCCCTGAATCCTGCTTTGTTTTCCCCTCTGAACTTGTTTCCATCAGTTCATTCACCCTCCTGGCTGGAGGCAGCAGAGCCCAGTAGCACGTCGGCCATCTCTTTGCTCGTTTATGGGAAACAAACAGCAGGCCTGGCTCAGGTCTGCGGCTTTCAACTCCAAACTCTGTCTAAAGACAAACAAACTTCTCCCTAAGCTCAGTACACAAGCCCTTTTGGAGGCGTGGAAGCTCCCGGTTTTTTGATGCCAATTTCAAAACGCAGATTAAAGACGAAGTCATGCGCTGCATATCAATGTTCTTTTAAAGCCTTCATTTTCACAGCCTGAAGAAGGAGACTCTTATATGTTTTTCTCTCTCTGTTGAGGAAAGCTTTTATCTTTATTTGTGGGGGCACAGCTTGAATTAATCTTTGTGTTTTGACATATAAACACCATTGTGCCCTGCTCACAAACTGCTTGGGTAAAAGCTGATTAGCTCTGAGCAGTTTTTCTTTGCTTTTAGACCTTAAAGTAGTTTTTTCAACATTTCCAGTTATATTATATATTTTTTAATAACTGAACCATCACTATCTCTTTTGATGCAATTTTTTTCTTTTTTTGGCAATGCATTCATGAGTTTTAATGAGTTTTTCCTCCTGTTGATTGAATTTAGTTTTTTTTTTTTTTGCCTAGAGCTAAAAAAAACTTGTATTGTGGTCCAAAATATCTCTTTACACTCTGTAGGAATATAAAGGTAAACCAGAGAAATGAAAGAGTTTGTTATTGTTGTTTTTTATGGGACTGAATAATTCATCACTGATAGCATTTGCAACACTTTCACTGTTCTTTTTTTTTGAAACTTTAAAAGAGCTTTGTGGAAAACTATTTTTTCCTATGTGTGCAACTAATAGATCAAAATAAAGAACTACACAGTTTGAGTAATGAACAAATAACAAAAAAACTTTGCTTTTCATATCTTCTGTGTTACATGTCATCCCTTTTTTTCCACATAAAACATCTTCTTTTGAAGTTGTTAACAGAAGCCAGGTCTTGTACTCCTGTATCTGCAAAGTTCCTTAAAGGGTTAGAAGAATAGAGAACGAAGCGGCCGAAGGGAATATTTTTATTCCTGCTTTCAACACCCAGTTTATATATTTCTTTCAAATTTTTTTTCTATCCACCTTTTAAATCTGGTTACATGGCCATCTATCCATCCCTCCCTCCCTCCCTCTCTCTCCATCCACCCATTAATACATCTCTCCATCCATCCATCCATCCATTTAGCCACCCATAATCCATCCATCCACCCATTAATACATCTCTCCATCCTTCCATCCATCCATTTAGCCACCCATAATCCTTCCATCCACCCATCAATCTATCCATCCATCCACCCATCAATCTATCCATCCATCCACCCATCAATCTATCCATCCATCCACCCATCAATCTATCCATCCAT
>NW_015150668.1:977736-981472 GCF_000732505.1 Cyprinodon variegatus
GTTATTTTCATAGGCTCGTCCCGATTTGTTAGTTGCCAAAATAAAGATTCTTGATTCTTGAATAGGTTCTTTTTGCATGACCCCAACATAGTTAGGGAGTTAGCTAAAGCTAGGTCCTTGAACATCAGCATGTATTTGAATCATGGGTTCACTAAGACAAAAATGATATTGTCCAAGCAGAGTCAGGTTAGGCTCTTATGGACTTAAAAGCGAGCGCACAGAGCAAGTGGACGCAGAAGCCATGACGCTTAGCTAAACGGGGTTAAAACAGCCAGTAAGTTACAGCAACACATCTATAACAAAGCATCTGGTTTTTCTAGGCTTAATATATCTACAGCTAACAGCTTTGCTCTGTCCATCATTCCTGCTGTGAGAAGGAACTACCAACTCAGACAATAATGGCCGTTTCTCAATTCACAAGAACACAAGTACAGAAAGTATGTTCTTGAGAAGAACACAGTAATGTCTGGACTTGGGGAGACCGGGAGCACGCAGCGTAAATCTGGGTCAATTGGAACGGAAACGTACTTGTGACATCATCACATTTAAAGCTAGTCTGGATCTGCATTCCACCTCCTGTTATTAATAGTCTCTAGATAATAATAAATTATTACTTTTTTTCATTTATTGGGCGAATAGTAATTAACACATACAGATAAACACAAATTAAATGAACATTTTGCCGAATAAAACAACAGACTTTCTATCAGAGCCAGCCGTACTTCACACTATGCTGAGAGAGGGCTGCTGCAGACAGGCTAAGATTAGCCCTGGGTGCGGTTAGCCTCGGAGCTCCGCTGGTTGCCATGGTCCTCTCAACCTTAAATTACACACTAAATCCGTAAAAGGGCCATATAGTGACGCTTAGATGTATAATGTTCTCGCCTCAAATGATCTTAAAACGTACTTTCAAAGAACAACAGAGACATAAAAGTGAACTTTTAACTTAAAACTCAGCGCGCTATAAGCGCTAACCTGGAAGGCACTGCTGCCGCAGTGCATGCTGGGACAGCTGTCAATCTCAAGAATGTACAAGTCTGTTTTGATGCATGCTGGGTATATAGGGAGGGGCGAGAACATCCGGGGACTGTCCGTTCTGGATTGTATTGTTGTGAATTGGAACAGTACTAGAGCTGAGGCTAATGGCATTTCACGAGCACATGAGAACTCACAAGTACACATACTGAGAAACAGCCAAAGTGTTCCAACAAATTCTTCTTCATATTAGCCAATGCTATTGGCTATTAGCCACATTAGCAGTTATTAGCATAATTCATACATAATGTTATTGCTTGTTTTGTAGTGATGTATATTCAAGAGAGGCTTGATCAAGGGGTATTAGTCAAACAGAAAACAAAAGTCAACAATAGTAGGTGTGGGAACCACTGACTGATTAATTATTAACCTGTATGTCCATGAGCTTGTTTATATCTGGGATTTTAGATGCAGGCCAATCAATATCCATTAATCCATTAAAGAAATCTATTTAATCAGGCTCTTAGCAGAAATTCAGATGCTTGGGAACTTTGTAATGACTACTGTGGGTTAATACACCCACCATTTAGTTTAACATTTAGTTTAATCTGCTTGTTGCTTTGGCATCCTTCAACTTGGACTGTGAAAAAAAAAAACTGTGAAAGGAAAAACAAGATTTGTTGGATTGTAAACTGAAAGTTTGTTATCTTGTTTAGCACTTCCACAGTAAATACTATTATTTAATAGAAAGCACAACACAATAGCAAATGGAGAACTCTGAATGCTAGCAAAACAAGACCTGAAGAGACCAAATAACTTTCTGGGCATTTAGAGAGTCCAAGTACAAAGGGTGTTTTTTTGTTGTTTTTTTCACGATGTGTCCCCTAAAGTTCAGCACATGACATCCCACGCTCTCTCTCTACCATTACAGCCCGATGAGTCCAGATGAAAACGATCCAGACGTTGCTTTCCAAAGGGAAGGATTTGGACGACAGAGCATGTCGGAGAAACGCACCAAGCAGTTCGGAGATGCCGCTCAGCTGGAGATCATCAAGACACGCAAGTCCAAAAGCATGGATCTAGGTACCAACTTCCATCTGTCCTCCAATGTTTGGTGTTATTTATTTTAAAGCTGCAACATTTTTATGAAGCATAAAGCCTCACCTGCTCTCAGTGATTCCCTTCAGTTCGGAAGCAGAATTATTTCCTCGGTTTTCTACTTTATCACTTGTGGAAAACAAACATATGTCCCTTTTTTATCTGAAACTGATGTCAGACTTTTGGCATCTAATAGCACAACTACCCACTACAGAAAAACCTCATTTCAATGCGGCTACATGTCGCATGATACAATGTTCTTTGGAAAGAATGCTGAAAAATTTTGCATCTAATTATCTTGTTATATTGTAAATGCACCTAGAAAAAAAAGGTTAACCCTAAAAGATGTGCCACCTTGACCACATTTCCTGCACGCTCCCCATTGTTTCAGACTCGAATATATTTCTCTCCCTTTTCTCTGTCTTGTTAAAAAAAGAAAACAGACTTCATCTCTCACCAAAGTCAAGAACTTCACTGTTGATTCACCTTGAAATGTCTTCAAACAGACGCTGATTGCTTTGGCTGTAACAGGCTCTTTCCTCGCACTCTCTCTGTAATCATATCTAATCTTCTCGACCAGATTGCCGCCGTGTTCATATCTCAACAAGTCTGATTGCTATTCTAGAACTGTATTTTCACCTCTTCCTCGTCCCGCATGGCGTCCGATCCTGATTGAGATGAAGCCCTTTGTGATGTTTGTTGCACGACCTGGACGTTGCATGCAGAATGTCACGAGCACCTAACCTAACCCCAGATGTTTGTATCCCTCCTGTCTTCCTCTCCTTCCTTTAACAGTAGCCGATGAGATTAACCTTACACCTCGTCCTGACACCGACACAGGTAAGGACCGGTGCACCTCTGATCACTTGCTCTCCTTCACCTCCTTCTACTTCACGTCTTGTGATAAAGGTGCATAAATCTATTGTAAAATTACCAAATTAGAGCTAAACTTGCAGGGATCCTGTACCCGGATTAATCCTACAGTGCAAAATATAAAATAACAAGCAAACTTTTCTAGAAAGATTACAGAATGGATGAAAGATTCAAAAATAAAAAGTTCAACAAAAGTAGCAAAACAAACGAGTCGCTGCCATCAGTGAAGTTTGATAAAATCTGAAAAAACAAAACATTTGTAGTAAATAATTTAGGATCAAAACATATGTTAAATATTTATATATGATTATAATCTGGGGAAAACTGGAAAAGGAATATTTTTGTCCCTGATTTAACGGTGAACTGATCTTGTCAATTAATTCTACCATTTATTTCAGCTAAATTAACTTTATATAGGAAAATATATTCTAATCAGTAATGAATAAGGAAGTATATTCTTCTTAAGAACAATACAAATAACAATTGATATAATAATTTTTTTCTGTGCTAAATAATATAAATAAGCTTTTTTTTTATTATCACAAATTTTTATTTTATTGTACCGTTTTGTAGGTAGATGAGAGTAGTTGATTTATATATATATATATATTAGGGGTGGAACGGTTCACAAAATCCACAGTTTGGTTCGATTCACGGTTTCGTGGTCACAGTTTTCGGTTCGCTTCGGTTCTGTATATGTTGATTGTTACACCGAAATCCCATAAAAATTTATGAAATTAATGAAAAAATCCCCCAAAAAATAATGGATTGTAATTATTTTAAATGATCC
>NW_015150668.1:981984-983891 GCF_000732505.1 Cyprinodon variegatus
CTTCTTCTTGTCAAACTTGAGGGAGCAATAGATCAGGGTGATGGATTGGAGATTGTTTCATAAATGTCATTTTAAATTTTGTGCATATTTAAAGGTGTAGAATTGAATTTATGAATCCATTTAAGATCTACTCCTTAGTTTTTTTTATTAATAAATAGAAAAAGCCTAATAGTATGAACTACAGTTTCCACATTCCACAGCCAACACCTTTACAGATGGTGTAGCTGCAGTGTTTTAGAAGCCACTTAAATTCACGCTGTTTTGTGGATGAATAGCCAGATTTTGGCCTCTTAGCTCCGGTGCAACAGTTATTATTAATTAAGGCACTTTGTTGTCTAAAAATTTGTCTGTAGGTCTTGCATGAATTTTTAAAAAGGTGTATAAAACATGGGCATGAAAAATAAGGAAATTGAAACTGTTTTATGTATATTTGTTTGAGCTAGAATGCCTACATGGTTCCTGGAAGCTCACCTGTTTCCTCCCTAAGATTGTAGACTTAAAAAAAAAAAGTCTTTAGTTCTAACCTTATGATTATTTCTAATCTGGTGAACCCGAGTATCCCTAAAACCACTTTCTGGTCAAATTTGAAATGATTCGAAGAGTGGCTGCCCAGTGGTTAGGGCATAGAGCTTGGATTCCTGAGGTTCTGAGTTCGAGTCCCAGTCCCACAGACTTCCACTCTGGGTCTCTGAGCAAAAGCCCTTAACCCCACACTGCTCCCCAGGCGCCACACGATGGCAGCCCACTGTTCCCAAAGGTGATGGGTTAAATACAGAGAGTGAAATTTGTTGCTTTGTACTTGTGACAGTGTAATAACAATAAAAAGCAGGATATCTTAAAGTGAAGCTTTTTATAAGTATGTCCCCATTTAAACCAAACAGTAAAACTTGGATCAGTTACTTCCTTATGTCTCCAACTCTTCTATCTCACACCCATCTCTGCAGGGACGTTAAATACATCAGAAAAAGGAGATATCGGTGTTTTAAAGAGACTTTTTGGTCGATGTTTCTGGATTGGAAATCTGACTAAAAGACTTTCCTGCAGCGTGTGCGGCGTTGTGGATCAGAACCGTCGCTAACAGGATGTGACTGGAAATCCACAGGAAAATCAGCGAGAGGCATTCAGTCCCTCGCATTGATCAGGAAAAATAAATTCAGCAGTAGACCTGCAGGTTGTTTTCTCCTTGGTCTCAGTTTACCCACTGTTCTGCTTTTAATGCATTCCTGCAGCATCCCACCCCGTTAGCATCAGGCTCGTTCTTGACAAGACAAATTTGTCTGCGTGCCGACTGAAGGCTTGCAGTCCTCCGCGCACGTCTAAGGTCGCTGCTGAACACAGCCGTGGAAGCACTTGGGCGACTACAGATTTGATTTTCTCCCGTTTTTTGGCTCAGATGCAGCTTTAGCACTAATTGTTTTTGCCTGAAATTCAAAAGGGGAGAGCGCAGAAAGCACTGCGTCCTCGGTTAAGGCTGCAAGCTGACAGCCAGTCATCCATCATTGTCGGGTCTCGTGTAGCTGTGCTGTCGCCTTGACTGAATAAAAGGCTCCGACTGAAGCATGAAGAGAGGCATGTAGAGGAAGATGGGGAGGGCGTTAAACTCCGGGAGGGGAGAACGTTTTTAGAGCAACACGAACATGACTGTGAATGAGTGTGAAAACTTGTGAAATAAAAACACAAACTGACACTTCGATGTTCATTTTATAGTTTAATCCAAACCTGTGAGGACAACTAATAGATGGAAAAAGTTCATTTTGAAGTTCCTCTGGTTATAGCGGCATGAGTAAAAAAAAAAAAAAAAAGGTTTGTACAGATTTCAAGATGTGTTTCTACTAGGCAAGGCAAGGCAAATTTATTTGTATAGCACAATTCAGTACAAAGACAATGCAAAGTGCTTTACATGATTA
>NW_015150668.1:983901-1003129 GCF_000732505.1 Cyprinodon variegatus
AAAAAAAAATAAAAATAAAGTTGAACTAAGTCTATTCTCTGAGATACAGGGAGCCAGTGTAAGGACTTTAGAACTGGGGTGATGTGCTCTACTTTCTTAGTCTTAGTGAGGACACGGGCAGCAGCGTTCTGGATCAGGGAGCCAGTGTAAGGACTTTAGAACTGGGGTGATGTGCTCTACTTTCTTAGTCTTAGTGAGGACACGAGCAGCAGCGTTCTGGATCAGCTGCAGCTGTCTGGTCCACTTTTTAGGCAGACCTGTGAAAACATCGTTGCACTGCAGTAATCAATTCGGCTAAAAATAAACGCATGGATTAGTTTTTCCAGATCATGCTGAGAAATTAGTCCTTTAATCCTGGAAATATTTACTAAATGTTTACTAGAGAAGAGTCTGCTTCTTATAGCCGCCCGGAAAAGAAAAGGTAAACCTAAAGAAACCTCTGATAGCTTCGATCAAAGTCAAGATCTTTATCCATGAAAACCCAATCCAGTGATTCATTGTAAATCCCTTTATTGTCCCACAATGGGGAAATTCAGTCTCTGCATTTAAGCCATCCCCAATGGGGAGCAGTGGGCTGCCATTGTGCGGCGCCTGGGGAGCAGTGTGGGGTTAACTGTCTTGCACAGGAACCCAGAATGGAGGCTTTGGGGATGAAGCGCACTGCTCTAACCACTAGGCCAACGCTCCCCACATTAGTTAGAACCAATTTAGCCTATTAGTAATGGGTGCCTCTCAGAGTAGCAGTTTGAACAATTGTTTGTCTTTAACTTTTTGACGGACTGAACTCCTAAGTTTTCAGTTTTAGATCATTGAAGGGTTTTATAATAAATTGCACATTGATTTTCTAATACGGTCTGCTGAATATGTTATTAGACATGAACAATGCATACATTGGTAACTTTTTTTCCCCCATTCATATTTATGGTGTATATAGAAGCATAAAAATCAGTTGAGAGAGCCGCTATTGATCCTGCTGCTGCAAAATAACATTTGTATAGAGTAGCAAAGATGGATTTCATGTTGGGATACATGTTATATTAGCATCAACATCAGTATCAGCCAATGTTAGTCATTTTAAAGCACAATGGCTGCTGTAGTTCCCATGAATGAAAGTGAGCCAATATGACCTTGTGGCAGTAGGGTTGCATTAATCATGAAGTTGGTGCACCAACATGGCCCAGCCATTGCACTCAGGCTGCTCTGACCTTTATAAATTCTCCATTGGGGATCTGGATTATATTATTTTTGGTAGTGGGGGGACTCTATTTGGGGTTTCCCCAGACAATTTGCTGGGGCAGAGGGGGCCAAATGGTTTGAACAAGTAAGCCCCTCATGTTGTCCCTCGGGCGCTGCTCACTGCTCCCTCATGCTGATGGGTTAAATGCAGAAGACAAATTCTGGTGGAATGTACAATATTAATGAAAAACATATTGGTATATTATTAATAAAAAGCAGGTTATTTCTATTGTTTTATTTGTTACGGTGTATCTCTCCCAAAAGTAGGTTTAGCTAACAGAATTATCCCTCCTCAGGATTTATTTTACTTTTCCACTGCCTGGTGTCAGTTTTTCTTTTTACCATTTATTATAATTTGTGTTTTGTCCTGAATATAAATGATCCACGGTCCATTTACACAGGTCAAAACACAGCCCTCCTGCTGTAACCAAAGACTATGACAGCCATGTTATGGTATTTAACATACGCTACAGTCCTGCTCTGTGATTGGCTGAAGAGTTTATTGATACAGACCGCTGCCACATGGAGAATGGGACCACTTCAGAGACAGAGGACAATGCTGAACTGTTCAGGATCTGCTAGACGTGTCATTAATCTCTGAGAAAAGCTTTCGTCTGAGCGATTGCAACAAAAATTTAAAAGTCAACAATTGTATAATAGGTTGTTGTAGAATTCTGCATTGTCATTAATTAACAAAGTTTACAGTTATAAGAGGGAAACTACATTAGATTTTCTAAAAACTGGCCATTTTAATATGGATGGTTTAAAACATTTGCTGAAATTAAAACATTTCTTAAGTGATAGAAAATCATTTTTCTATTGTCTTTAGAAAAAATATTCATTAACCTTTGTCTAGACTAGACCTTAAAGGAGAAGTCCGGTCAGCAAGGAATGATCAATGGATCATTATTTATACTTAAAACTATTACGTTTGCAGTGATTTGATGAATTTAGCGTTAATCAGTAAAAAATATATATATAATAATTTTCGTCACAATGACTGAGTCCGGGAACGGATGTTTTTGTCCAAATATAGTAACACCTCACTCCTGACATCTTCTGGCAGTGACGTCACGGTGCAGTAAGCCTAGCGCCATTTTCCCAACTTTACAGCAAAAATCAGCGCAAACTACCTGACACATCTGCAATCAACAACAGTTACTTAAGATTTTGAGAGTTCCTCACCATTGAAATTTGTGAGAGCTATAGTTAAACTGACAATGCCCACGTGCATGGCAGTTGGAAGTTGTAATACATCAGGTAAAAGTGAAAAAAATAAAAATAAAAAAAATGTCACCTTTCCGTTTCATGAGCCCCCAAGGACCGATTCATCATTGAATTGCCAACTTGAAGAGGGAAGATTTGCCAGCGAACTTCTGGCCACAGACAAAACACATAATTAATCCGTTACTCCCTGCTTCGCATAGTGCACTGGTCATCACCATCATGGATAATAGAGTGTTGTTACAAACACCAGATACAGCACTGGGACTTGCTTAACAGCCAATACCAAACCGTGACGTCACAAACCGGTAGGTGGCAGTAATGGATTTCTCCAGTAAAGCACATTCAAATGAAAATTACTCTTAATTAAAATCACTTATTTGTTGAAAAGTATGCAATAATTACATCCTTAAAGTATTTTCAGAAGTTTGTATTCTGAATGTGACCAGATTTCTCCTTTAATTAGTAATAGAGAGTGCCGCAAATTAATGTAATCAAGATCATTTTAATAAACTCATCTAAATAAAATTACCTACCATTTTAGCTAAGCCGTTGTTTCCTTATTTGTTGATAGCAATTCACTTCTGTGTGAGTTGACTTTATAAAGTTTATAGAAAGCATCCCTCATCAGTGGAGCCAAGTTTGTAATTTAAAGTCATTCCAAAGTTAACTGCAGAGAACTAAACGAGGCAGTGAAATCAAACGACGTGACTTATTTTCTGCAGACTGAATCAATAGTTGCTTCTGGCAGCTGAGATGGTCCTCCTCTTGTACCGGCTGCTTCGTGATCCGTCTTTATTTGTTATGGCAAGGCCGTCGGAGCTGAAATTACAAGGATAATGTTTGTAAGAAGATGAACTGCTGTCCCACTCTGCCTGAATAGCGGTTGATTATACTGACCGACCGGTTGCCAGATATGAGGTGATGTATTTGAGCTATTATCTAAACATCGTTGTCTGACCTGCCGGTTAAGTTCTTTTCTCCCTATATAAAACAGGCGGCCGGTTTTCTTTAAGCCTGTTTATCTCCTGTTTGTGAGCAGGTACCTGACTGAGCAGAGTTTCACAAGAAATCAATTTGGCGAGTTCAGAGTCGGGGAAAGTTTTCCTGTTTGCGGCTGTTTTTCAGATCCCCAATAATATGTCAATTACTCATTTATTTGTTTTTCTTTTCTTAATGCTGTCACCGATGTGTGACTGTTGTGAATGGCAGCAGATAGTGCCTTTAAATAAAGTGGATGTGCAGCGTGGAAAGCACATCAGCGTGGCTCTCGCTGAGACATTAAGGGAACAGGACAGGCTGATGGGAATAAATGGGAGGCCGCTAACCCACAGGCTTGTTCGCTCTGCATGTATTCAATTTTCCAGTTGAGTGTTTTTTTTTTTTTTGCCTCCATCTGTGTCTTATTCAGTTTTTTTTTTCCTCGGCAATATCAAGTACTCAACATTGAGTACTTGAAAATATTCTGATATGAAATTGAAGCGTGTTAACAAATTTTCCTAATTAAGATTTAAAATGGAGGATTTCAATTCACTTTATTTATATAGCGCCAATTCTGATCATACAGTCAAAATGATTCAAACTTTTCTCTCTAAGGAAAACCATCGACTCATTGACTCAAAAACAATCCCTCACACTAAGCATGATATTAGCGACAGTGGAGAGGAAAAACTCCCTTTTAACAGGAAGAAACCTCCAGCAGAACCAGGCTCAGTGTGAGCAGCCGTTTGCCGAGGCCGACTGGGGTTCAAGGAGACAGAAGCAGAGATACAAAAAGCAGCTGTAAAAGGCGGCCCCATCCAGGAAACACACAGCCAGGCAGACGAGCTCCCAGCCAACTCCCATGCCAGAGGATGAAGAGAGAACATCCAGCCAGTCACAGTCAGAGAAACAGGACTACACTGGAAAATAGGCTGATCTCCAACATCTATAAACAAAGCGTTGATGGCAGCAGCGCAGCTGATATTTTCTCCAAATGTATCAGCTAAAAGCTTTTAAAACAAAAGATCACAATAGGATTTAAAAAATGTTTTAAACCATGATTAACAAAAACATTTCATACTAACTGTAGTTAGTTTGAATCCTCACATTTTACAAATTGAAATAGAAATTGAACTTGATTGGTCAAACAATGGAGAAATTCACTCTCTACATATTTAGCCATCCCCTTGGGGAGCAGTGGGCTGCCATTGTGCGGGAGCCACAGAGCAGAATGGGGGTTAAAGGTCTTGCTCAGAGACCCGCAGTGCAGGCTGTGGGGATTGATATGGGTTCTTGCAACCTTCTCAGAGCACAGTCCCACTGCTCTAACCACTAGGCCAACACTCCACTAATATTTTTAACAAAACGACCATTAGACATAAAATTAAAACATTGGTTCCTTTCTTTCTCTTGAACTGGATTAAATAAAATGTCCCCTTATAAATGGAGCCTTAAATACCAGTGTCTAAATGTAACCTTGATGAAAAGATTAAATCTGAACGATAACAAAAACTGAATAGGTATTCGACCATTGCTCATAGATGGTTGGTAAAAGAATTTACAGCTCAATTTATGTTTCCAAAGCTGGAAAAAAATATTCTAACTGCTACTGAGTCAAGGTTTCATTGTAGATTGTATTGGCATAGTGTCCAAGGTTGCTTTAATTCGGTTTCTGATTAAAAGTGGTGGGAATCACCATAGCAACAAGTCAGATGGCATTTTTTTCCCTAAGTCATGTGTGGCTCCACCAAATGAAAAGCATCTCATTCAGATGCCATTACTTTATTGTTGTGTTTGTCCAGCTAAATTTAAGACATTACCTGCTAAATATTTTAATTAAGGGGAAAATTAACTGTAAGATTATCCGGGTAGAACATCTGAGCTTTGTGATGGACTAGATTGAAAAATATGAAGATTTGAATGAATCTATAGAAAAACTGGGTTTCTATTTTAACCCAATAGGTTGAATTTATAAAAAATAAATACTATGCTTATTAAAGAGCTCAAAGAAACCGACTTTAACTCAGGCAAAATGTCAACAAATGAATTAAACGCACAAACAGAGCCTCACAGTCCCAACAAATAAATAACACCTAGTACATTTATTCTAAATATAGCCTTATTAAATCCCTATCAGTACAATATTAGAAGCAGCTACTACTCAAAATGTTGTTTTTAGCTCCTGTTAATGTATTATATTTGGATTTACATTCTGTCTTTATGACGTCTTCGTCCTTTTTCATCAGTCAGCAGTGCAACGCCCAGTTTCCAAATGAAACTGACCCAGGATACTGAGAACTCTTTCTTTTATTTGCTTCCATCCCTCATCACCTTTTTTCATTTATTACTCCCACTGCGTCCGCCCCGCTCATGTAAAAGAGGCCATATGGGGATTAGAACCGACTGATTTCTCCGAGTTTAATTAAAGTGTCATGTTTTTTCCAGTTTTGCTGATGGTTATTTTAATTTACAGCCTGGTGTTGTAATGAAGTTTGCAGTCAGTTAGGAGGAATGACACGTGAACACACAATCATCTCGAAAACAATATCCTGGTTCAATTACAGCATGTTGGTGTCGCCTTTTATTGCTCGTCATCCCTTAGGAGGGTACATCTGTTCAGGTGGACGAGGTGTTTCTCCTGTAATGTCCTTCCTCAGCAGCATTGGAACCTCTGAAGAACTATTTTGATCCCTTTCAGGACCTTTCAGGTTTAATACAGGCTGGATGGGTTTAAACCCAAACACCCTTTACTAAATAAATCAGTACTTCTGCTGAAACAGCCTCTTCATTTAATGTCTTATTGTTCTGTGAAATTAATATTGCATCAAATAATGAAAATAATTGTAGGTCTAGTAGTTTTCAGATATTAGTATTTGTGTTTGATTAAAATAAATCAATAAATCAGGCTTCTAGTCATTTGTTCACATATAGTACCAATTAATGTAATATTCCACCATTATGTCTGGATCATTCATCATTTTAATGATAAATAATTTAATATGAATGTTCAAATATCAGGTAATTATTTGACATTGATTAGTTTTAAATTGTTTTTAAGCTATGACTTTGTTGAAGTTAAGCAAATGTGGAAAATGTGTAGGATGGCCATAAATTGCATTTAAATGCTAATGAATCCTCCAAGTAATTTAATAATGCGTCAAACTCAATAAAAATTAGTAAAGCTAAACTTAATTAAGAGACTTAACAATATGCCAGGTCAAGGTTTAGGAAGTACAGAGTTATGAGTTAAACACACACCATGATAAAGGTTTATTATTGAGATTATTCTTAAACACAAAGTCTCAGTTCTTAACTGGGTTTTCTTCTGTTAGAATCAAATAATCTAAGCTAATGTCACAAATTTAGGTTCAGATCCAAAAGTTTGACTCTGTTTATTAAAGGGTAAAACCATAAAGATTTAAGAGGACTTGGAGTTGCCGTCTAGACTAGAAACTCTTATCTTCTCACAGCCGAGTTTTAAGACCTGCCACTGACTTTTTTCTCTAAAAATGAGTAAAGGGACTCGTTAGGCTCCAATGAATTTAAACTTTAATTGTAAAGACTCTTGATTCGACTCTGACTTACTTTTAAAATATTTAAGAATTGACTCCTCCCTAATATCGGTCCCTCCCTGAAAACACTGGAAACATTCCAGATTTAAGCATTAAGTGCTGTTATATGATAGATTGTAATGATAATATAGTAAATGAAGTTATTGAAATGATTTTGCTTCAGTTCCTCTCTATCGTTCCTCTTTATGGTCTCCATCAGGTTCTTCCACTAAAGATGTTGGACCTTCACTAGGGCTAAAGAAGTCCAGCTCTCTTGAAAGCCTCCAGACTGCTGTTGCAGAGGTCACCCTCAACGGGGACCTCCCCTTCCACAGGCCCCGGCCTCGCATCATAAGGGGGCGGGGCTGCAACGAGAGCTTCCGAGCAGCTATCGACAAATCCTACGACCGACCGGCGGCCTTAGAGGATGACGACGAGGGCATGGAGACTTGTAAGATGCCACAGTATCCATTTGATCTGAATTCTTTTTCACAGAAACGATTCCTGGGGTTCCACTGAACAACCTCTGACTCCTGGAATTTTATGCCAAGGATGTAATTGTTATTGGATTGTTTTTGCATATAACACTAACTGTGATGAGTCCTAACAAAGCAGTCCTGGAGTGTTTTTCACTAAAACTTATTGCATGGGAGTGACAGCAGAATGACTAATGCCTGATATCTGGCAGCAGGAGGTCTCACTGCTTTCGGCTATGGCTTTTTAATCACTCAGGTTGTAACCATACTGGATATCATATACATCCCTATTTTAGTTTGAGCATTGTTTTTAATTGTTACTTGGTTGATCTATTATGAGATTAAATGCAGATGAACCTTGCAACGTGTAAAGGTGTCAGATTTAGGCATCATTTCCATCTGCAGTCCCTGCCAGGCTGGTGGTCCATCAAGACTCTTTCTATTTAATTTAATTTATTTATTTATTTATTTATTTGACAGGGACAGTGTACATTAAAAAGCAGAATTAATGCACCAGAATTAGCTAAAAGGCTATTTTTCATCTGTTGTCCCTGGACAGATCTGAAAATTGTCACAGTAATGGGAAAAAGATGGAGATTTTCTCTTTAAATATTAGCTATATTTTTACAATTATCCTGAAAAATGTGGAACCCCAAGTTTGAACTTTTTCATTGTGACAGTGTTTGCTTTCTTTTTAATTTTATTGTAAATATAACTTTAGATGAGTTGAATTGATTTAGATATTAGGCAACATTTAAGGCTGATTTATACTCAGAAACCAGGTCGTCTGCGTGTGTCGCAGTTAACGCAGATATGCCCCTGCCCCTTCCCCAGACACTCTGCTGTACCTCTTCAACATTATAGGTGACCGCAGACATGAGGCCTCTGATTGGTCAAATCTACCGGTATTAGTATTTCCTGTTTGGTACCTTACCGGCTTGTTTTGTTTCTGCGACACACTGCTGTGGGACTGTAACACGCCCTTTACTTGGCAGCAGCAGTGCTTGGTGCAGCTAAGTCTACATTTTCTTTCCTTTTTTACTTGGCTAAATTAAGAAAACACAAATGAAGGGTGAGCTCAAACTGGTTCTTGGGTCTCAACAATATTCAGGAATATCAAAATCAATTGATATTCTGCAAGAAATTTGAAAACTGTTCATTCATTTAATAAGAAAAACCTTACTATGTAACCTTAACCTTACCATACTTTTATTTTTCCCTAAAACACTCCATGTTTAGCTTATTATGGATCAGGTAAAACAAATGAATGAAAGTTTAGCATTAATGTTCTTAAAGGCCCCTAAGATTAAATTCAGAATATTGTAGCATATTAGCTTTTTACAAATTGTGTATTCCCTTAGGTGTAATTAGATCTATATAAATGAATCCTTTCATCAATTTTGATGAAACTAATCTATTCTATCAACGCTAAAATTAAAACATTGATCCACTTCATCATCTAAAAGACAAACCTTTATTTTACAATGATTTATTAATATTATTATTAGAACATTACTGTTTTTGAGTTAAATATCAAATGTCTGTAAAGGCTTTGAAATAAAGTGTTTAAATTTTTATTATTTATTCACTTTTTACAGGTCTATTAAATTGTTTTATATTGACTTGAGTTTGAACTGAATGGAAATCTTAGACAGACTTTCCCTGTTTTATCCAAACAAACCAATAAACATTGTATCCTGATAAAGCAGTTAAGCATGGAGGTGATCAGGGTTTTTTTTTGTTGCTTCCAGACACGGATGACTCGGCATAATTGATGAAACTGAAGTTTTCTGTAGCAAGACAACTATAGAGGTGCATATCCAGCAGTTAGTTAGTGTTCCTACGATTAAGTGCGCTTTGGTTATGCAGCAGGAAAATTATTGAAAACACATCAGCATTTTTACCTCCCAAATAGACATTCAAGGTTCAAAATGGTCTAGTCAAAGTCTTTGGACTTGCTTCTGATTGCAAAGTTTGTACTATAACCTTAAACAGACTTTTCACGCACGCGCACTTTCCAGTCTGCTATATATATACCGGTAAATTAAACAGGAATTAGCTTTTACACCTTCAAAACAAGATGGTTTTAGAAACCTTTTGTTATCACAGTTTAAAAGCTGCATTTTCTATTTACTTGGGATAAATTTAATGTTAAGTGTTTCTTGGTTGATTTGAAACATTAAGGTGGACAGGATGGCAAAAAGGAAATAAATCTGAAAGGAGTTAAAGAAGCAAATTATTTTTTAAATGCATTCACTATCCAATTATAGTTAGAGGAAAAAGTAATGTATTGCTTTCAGTCATTTCCCAGTGTCTTTACACTTTAATGGTTTCCATTTAAATGGAAAGCAGAACTCTAGTAGTTTAACTTTGTCAGAAACTTCACATTTATAACTACGATGCATTAAAGTTTTAAAGACTTTTTGGTTGCAATCTGTACTGTAACTGATTCCCATGTTTCTTGCTCTCAGTGGAGGAGGACACAGAGGAGAGTTCACGATCGGGCAGGGACTCTGTTTCCACTGTGGCAGACCAGACCCCGCTGTCCCCAGGGCCAGAAAAGCCGCTGGTCAATGGCACCAACCGCAGCAAGGAGGAGAAGAAGAAGGACAAAGACAAAACAGGGAAAGAGAAGAAGAAGCAGGACGGAGGAAAGGAGAAGGAAAAAGGAAAACCAAAGAAAGGAATGTTGAAGGGACTCGGAGAGATGTTCAGGTAAAACGCTCTGGAAAAACTTTTTAACTTCACTCAAGATTCATTCAAGATAAATGAAGATAGAAGCAGGCTTCAGTTTCTCAAAATGTTTCTTCTACCACTCCAATTTTAGACAGAATCTCCACCCTTCCTGATCAGGGATTCAAATGATCATAAATATTCATCAATGTGACATTGATCACTATCCTGTGAAAGCAGCCTGCATACGAATGGTCCGTATACAGGCAGCCCGCATATGAACGGTCCGTATACAGGCAGCATGCATACGAACAGTCCGTATAAAGCAGTCTGCATACAAACGGTCCGTATACAGGCAGCCCGCATATGAACGGTCCGTATATAGGCAGCCCGCATACGAAGGGTCCGTATACAGGCAGCCTGCATACAAACGGTCCGTATACAAGCAGCCTGCATACGAATGGTCCGTATACAGGCAGCCCGCATATGAACGGTCCGTATACAAGCAGCCCGCATATGAACGGTCCGTATACAGGCAGCCCGCATATGAACGGTCCGTTTAAAGCAGCCCGCACACGAACGGTCCGTATAAAGCAGCCTGCATACGAACGGTCCATATAAAGCAGCCTGCATACAAACGGTCCGTATACAGGCAGCCCGCATATGAACGGTCCGTATATAGGCAGCCCGCATACGAACGGTCCGTTTAAAGCAGCCCGCACANACAAATGTGATTAATATAGCCTGTAGCAAAGTGTCTGAAGGTTCACTTTAATGTTTCTGCAGGTTGTCAAGAGTTGATTCGGGGTCTTTAGGTGATTTGTGGGTTAGAGTGAAGTGAAAAGTTTGAAAAAAGTTAAAAAAATACTCTAAAAAGGATCAAAGAGAAAGCCATGTCCAAGTATCACTATGAAAGGGTGCACTTTAGAGGGAGGAGTGGTTGATAGGAAACAACGTTTAAAGAAAATCTGGATATATTGAGAAAATGTTCCAGCTGGATGTATGAAGAAGCCATCAAAAGCTGCAACTGAGCAATCAGGCTGTGCTGGTTGGAAACAGCAGGGATGCAGGAATCCCTAAACATTCTCTAAAACAATTGCATTTTTTGGAACAATATGACATCATTGTGGTCTGGCAGCTGTAATCGAAGCAGAACTACTTCTGTGGTATCTGTGAAGTGGTTTTGCTGCAGTGGGAGGGACCTGTATAGACTTACTAGGAGTATAAAATATTGCGGACAGACAGCACTTTGTTCTTGCAACCTTTAATAAAAGAGTGAATGTCTCTGTTCTTCCAGAGTATTTGTATGCACTTTGATGTAAACTCAAATAATATGGCTGTCAAGTGATTGTTTTCACTGTTTTACCTTAAAAAACACCGATCTGTGTTGAAGTTGCAGAAAATGAACAAAGGTTGTTATTATTAAATAGAAAGTTATTTCTTTCCATGCAAAATAAAATCCTCCTTCCTCACAGGAGCGGTGTGCATTGCTAAGACACTGGCTCATTTCTGGCACCATCAGGTCAGCCCCATTAAGACTCAATAAATCTGTCTGTTTGATCCTTATCCAGGTTTACTGGCAGAGACGGCTGATGTGAGATAAGTTTAATCCATCTGTGGCGGGTCTGGATTCAATTAGGTCTTCATTATGCATCGCAGAGTTGTGCAACAGAATTACAGATACGCTCTGCCTCGCCATAATGTAACTAAGATCTGGGATGAGATGCAGAGGATAAAATAAAGTATTCTCTCAGCCGGAGGATCCACCTGAATCATCAGTGAGTTAGTCAGCAGCAGTCAGTTTTGATAAATTTACGTGAGGAAATTTGTGTTCACAGCCTTTAATGACTGTAGGCAGCCATAGTAAAGGTGAAATAAAAACTTTTAGTTGATCTTTTATTGTAGTTTAATTTTCTTACATGTATAAATCAGCCTTTAATCTGAAATACATCATTGTATGTAAAATAATGATTTTAAGTCTGATTCATATATTGTAAATCAACCAATGCTGGCAAGTTCACGTTATTATTACTGAAAAAATAACTTTTATTTGTTATTTTTATCTAATCGGCTTTGATCGGCTCTCTGCTTCAACTGACTGAGTTTGAGAAGAGAAAGCAGAAACAAAAATAGGGACTGTGAAGCACAGATCCAGGGGTTCTTTGTTAAATAAATCCAATCCACCTTACTTATATAACACATTGGACTACAAAAATATTTCCAATGTGCTGCACATAAAAACAAATTAACAAAAAAAAAAAACATAAATGCACAAAAAAAAAGCAGTGAGAGTTCAAAATGAATAAATAAATAAAAAGGACATTGAGGAACACACAATTATGTGGTGTTAAAAGCCAAAGAGTAAAAGTGGGTATTAAAGCAGAGTTCCCACGGGTCCTTGAAAAGTCTTAAAAGGCATTGAATTCTTCAAAATAAAACTAAGGCCTTAATCGGTGTTAAAATTTATCTTTTTTGCATTTGCAATCTAAATAAAACATTAAAATTGAAAACATTTTTTTAATAAAAAAAATAAATAAATAAATAACGCCTCGCCATCATTGGTTCCGTCCCGATAAAAGCGTTGTTACAGCCGGGACATTTGGGAGATGCGCCATTAACTTTTTGTCTGGAAAATATGAGCAAGTGTAAATGTAAAATGTAAAATTGTCTATCCAGCCAAAAGTTTTCTCCATGGCTAAAACCAGGGAACACATATGAGGCACAGTGGATTTTGTGCAAGAAGCGATTCAAGCTCGGAACGATGGGAATTAAGGCAGGGAAGTCGCACATGCAAAGCACGAAACACAAAGCGTCAAAATTGAGTTTTTTTAGCTGCAAAAAAGACTTAGCTCTGGTTATGTTGTGGCTTTAAAACTGATTTATTTTGTTCCCTGCTAAAACAAAGTTTGTGAATTCAGTTAAATAATTGTTAAAATATTTCTGTCATTTGTTTGTTTTTAGCTTTCTTCCTGTATGGGAAGTTTTTCAAAATTTGAGACATTAGTGCAGTGGTTTATGTTAATGTAAACCTTTGGGTTAAATTGTCACAAGCGGGTTTTTCTTGTTTCTTTTTTATTTCAAGTGGCATTAAAAAGTCTTAAAAAGTTTTGAATTTAACTTGCCTTATGCTGTAGGAACCCTGTAGAATGAGACTTAAAACACTCCACTGTGGGGGCTATTCGTATATGGAGGGGCAAAGTATTCCAAAGTCTGGGGCCAACTACAGACAAAGGCTCTATCCCCTCTGGTTTTAAGCGTCGTCTTAGACACTGTTAGCTGAACATGGCCCTCATACCGCAGAGTACGTGCTGGAGAGTAAATCTGGGCGAGATTGGTAATGTATTGAGGAGCCGTCCCATTCAAAGCTCTAAAGACAAGCAATAAAATCTTAAAACCATTTATAAAACAAAGTGTTAAAATCAGTCGTAAAAAGTAATGGGCGGCAGTAGCTCCTTCAGTGGCTTTAGCTAACAGAGAAACAGCTAAGATTCAGGATTTAACATTTATTCATTGTCAGTTGTATTAAAAAGATAATTGAGAAGCCCACATCATTACAGATCTTTCACTGTGCTCATAAATGGNTTGTTTCTTTTTTATTTCAAGTGGCATTAAAAAGTCTTAAAAAGTCTTGAATTTAACTTGCCTTATGCTGTAGGAACCCTGTAGAATGAGACTTAAAACACTCCACTGTGGGGGCTGTTCGTATATGGATGGGCAAAGTATTCCAAAGTCTGGGGCCAACTACAGACAAAGGCTCTATCCCCTCTGGTTTTAAGCCTCGTCTTAGGCACTATTAGCTGAACATGGCCCTCATACCTCAGAGTACGTGCTGGAGAGTAAATCTGGAGGAGATTGGTAATGTATTGAGGAGCCATCCCATTCAAAGCTCTAAAGACAAGCAATAAAATCTTAAAATCATTTATAAAACAAAGTGTTAAAACAAGTCGTAAAAAGTAATGGGTGGCAGTAGCTCCTTCAGTGGCTTCAGCTAACAGAGAAACAGCTAGGATTCAGGATTTAACATTTATTCATTGTCAGTTGTATTAAAAAGATAATTGAGAAGCCCACATCATTACAGATCTTTCACTGTGCTCATAAATGGACATTAGATGCTTTGCCTCAAGGTCACAATGCTTTTCATTCCAGACCCACCTGGATTAGTTTCAGTTTTCTTCTTGAATAAAGGTTCAGAAAATGTAAAAAGATGTAAGCATGAGCTGCTGTAACACAAGATGAATCTACTTTAAGGGTTTTAAGCTTTTAAGTGTTGGGATGGCAGTCTTTTATTAAACTATCACTCTGTTTTTACTAATTTATTGGGTTTATATTTTACTTTTAGGAAAAAGATACGTTTTTAAAACATGGATTACATTGTTTTTGGGTGATTGCCATAATTCCTTTTTTTTTTTCATATTTTAGCTGTTTGGGGAGGGGTCTGCACAAATATGCTGCTCTAAATATTAAAAAAGAAACAAAAGTCAGAGCTTTGGAATCTCTGAGTTTGACAGGTGATGTTTGGGAGCCGGAGTTTAGCAAACAGAACTTAAATGAGTGTTTGATAAAAAGAACTGTTGATGGAAGGAAAGAGAGAGAGCATCGGGATCTGTGTTTGACTGTCAAAATGAAACGGCATGCTAATTTGTGTGTTGCCCCGCATCGCATAGCTTTGGCAGCTTTTTTTTTTTTTTTAAAGCGTCAATTTGCAAAGCGTGAGGATCCCAGGAGAGCTGCTGCAGGGTGCGTTCGGGCGCTCCTGATGAGGGTCGGGTTCTGGAGTGACTGAAGGTTCTGCTAGCAGGAGCTTGGAGGGGGGTGACTGGGCCCGGTCTTTGATGTGAGGCGCCATGTTTGAGGAGCCGTCAGATAGACTCTGTGTGCCCGAGAGTGATCAGCCTGACCCTCTCATGTCTCTGAAGCCTCGCTCTGAGTCCCAATCAAAGCATCATTACCATCAATGCCTGCCAGCAGCGCAGCCTGCCAACTCTCCCTCTGATCGTCTCTTGGACTCGGAAGCTGCACCCTGTCTGTCGGCTTGGCATGTGCCGGGACGCTTGTTGCCCAGAAATCTGAGGGCTGCTCTAATTTTGCTGTCTGCTCCGTGTTTGTGTTCATCTTAAACAAGTGAACAAGCCTAAATTTGCACTGTTACAATCTCTGTGCTGGGATGTACCAAGAACCGCACATGGAGCGTGTTTGTGTTGCCGTTTGCTGTCAGCTGATGGGTTTTCTCAGAGCCTTTCGCTCAGATCCGCTGGGCGAGGCGACTCTGACTCATCATGCTCTGATCTTTCCATCTTTAGATGCTGTTGACGATGTGTTCATTTTAATCTGTTGCATCTTGCAACAGCTGTGTCTCCAAAATAACATGTGGCATGCAGCCAACGGAGAAAATGCCATGGGAGGAACACATTTAAAGAGCAGGTTCAAACTTAAGAGGGGATGTAGGCATCAAAGATCTGTGTTATTCTGCTGTTACCACCTCTAAATGGATGAAAATACAACTGTCTGAGATCGTATCTCAGTTCATTTTAAGCCTTTGTTTATCTTTGTTTGCTTCACTTTTCCCAGATCATTGCTTCCAGACCCAACAGACGCGTTGGTTTGGAGAAAACTGAGTTCAGCAAACAGAACTTTGAATGAACGTTTAGTACAATGAGATGTTGAAACACTGTTTCCACAGTTTTTTTCTGTACTGATAAACAGTGCCACCAGAAAGTATTCACAGCACTTTACGTTTTTCACATTTAGCTCTGTTAAAGCCTTATAAGCTCCCCCAACGAGGGTATGTTTTAGTCTTGTTTGTTTGTTTGTTATAACTTGAAAAGTTGTAAATGGATTTGAAGAAAAAATCTTAACCAAAGGTGCACCTCAGTCCAAAGGAGAATCCATTAAAGCTTGGCAATGATCCACATCATAATCTGATTGCAAGAATTTGTTAAAGAATCCTTTAACAGTATTTGGTGGAAAAAAGAGTTCCCCCCAAAACCTGAGGGTGGCAGCACTGACTATTGAAAGCTTCTGCAGCAGACTCAAAGAAGTCCATAAGTATCATACTGAGGACAAAAACACAGGAAAGGTGAGCCCTTCCTCGCTTGAATTCTCAGATCAGCTACTGTGAATGAAGAAGGTGTGCGCAGAACAGACACCAGAGGCTGCAGACACATGCAGGGCCTTATTTAGAAACCTATGAAAGGGTTTTCCTGAGCTGCCCAGTGTGTTAACTGTTGGGTTAATTGGCTTCTCTAGATTCTCCTTAGGTGTGAGTGTGTGGGTTAATGGTTGTTTGTCTCTGTGTTGCCCTGCGATGGACTGGCAACGTGTCCAGGGTATACCCCGCCTCTCGCCCTTAGACAGCTGGAGATAGACACCACCTCTCCTCACGACCCCACTCGGGATAAAGCGTGTCAGAAAATGGATGGATGGATGGATGAAAGGATTTTAATGAAATTACCAAAGATGCAGCTCATGTCAGGAACAACTTCTTTAAATATAATTTAAAAATTATTTATTAGAGTTTTGGTGAAGAGGTTGTTCAGGTTGCCCATTATGGTCTGTATTTTATTAAACATCCGTCTCCCATTTGAACCACTGACCCTGCTGCTCCTCCAGCAGATGATGCAGGAACCTTCTCCACAACTGCTGTAGAGAAGATCTGCAGCATCGTGCTTCACACACTGAAGGGACATAAGCTTCTTCCAGATGTACTGTCTGATGAGAACCTCCTTACTGTCTCATTTCTTGCTACTTTGAGATCGAGCCAGACTACATAATCTGAGCAAATTAAGATCAAATCTCTGTTTTATGTTATCAATATCCTTTTAAAAAGGGTAAGTTTCTAAATATTCCCGAACAAAAACTTTATCAAAGTGTTTAGATGTCAATGTTGCTGTTTGCTGAAATCAAAGCCTTTATTCCCCAGTAATTACTGCTTTGCATCTCTGAAATGCCACAAATCCTTTCCCACAGCGCCACTGAAGATCTGTTTTTGCTTTTTCTGCTAATGAAGGGATTATTAGTGACACTCAGACGTTCAGCTGAATTGGATCAGCTGAATCCCTGACATTTTCAAGTGATCGTTTAAAACTGCAGAACCGCCGTCAGAGACTCCGCATCGATCACGTCGGGCTCAACAACGCCGCGGGCCTCACCGTGCTTTGAATAGTAGATCCTTATATACCCTGGTGTCACGGTTGATATCCTCTCTCCTCTGCAGAGTTTTCCAGTTCTGTCATAAATCTTCGTCTGCATGCAAAGGTGTGCGTGCATGTTTGTGTATGACGAGGTTGTTTTTAAAGGGCTGTTAATGAAAGTTAGTGGTGTGGGGAGAGAACGTGACAGCCACCTCCAGCTCTGATAGATCACTCTTGCTCCCTGCATTAACTCCAGGCTGTCAGTCTGAGCGTTTCAGACAGCAGCAGCCACATCAATCAGGTGCAGGAACACCACTCCATCTCTCTGCTGCAGTCTTTCCCCTCACAGCCTATCTTTTCCTTTTCCTCTCAGCCTGCTGGTTTCAGTGCCTGGGTTTCTACCTGTTTCGTTTCATTTACCATTTTGACCATTTGACAAAAATAGTAAAGAAGCAATCCAACTTTCAAGCATAAATCTAAAGTGTTTGAAAAGTATACATTTTTCGTGAAATTAACAAACATTGCACCTAAAATACCACCCCCTGTCTAAATGATGGTTGCAAGGGTTGTTACAGTGATTTAGAAGCATGATTTCGATTTTCATCCTTCAATTTTAATTAAAGAAAAGCATATTTCTTCTAATTTCTTGCTTTATAGTAGAGATGATCTTTTCTCTTCCTCCAAAGTTTAGTCATCTGGCCACAGCCTTTTTTCCCGAATCTCATGTTAAAATAATCTCTGTGGTTTCCGCCGAATCTAAAGCGAAGCTGTACAGGTAAAGTGTTAAAAGCAGTGCTTCTACCAATGGTGCTCTTAATTCTTAGATTTCACAGACATTAACCACATGAATGCACAATAAATTAAAGGTAACATGGTCTATATTTACATTATGACTCAATAATAAAGGAGGAGCTTAAATAAGATAGGCTATATGTTTTGGTGGCATTTTACAGAAACCATTTGCTTAATTTGTTTAAAAAATACATGTTTGCAGAAAGTTTCCTTTTCATTTTGATATGATTTGTTGATTATTGACTTTGTATCTCACCTCAATTAACTTCCTGTGAATTTTTTGGATAAAACATACAGTAAAAACTGATTTCTAGCCTTTCAAACCTGAAAGGAACATTATCAAATTTGGTAAACATTATTTCAGCTTCTCTTTTTCCAGAGCTGCAGCAGAAAATAGGCTTTTCCTTTTGTACGATTAACGTGATTTATTAAGAGTTATGTTTCCTAACAACATTTTCATCTCATCGTTTAATAAAGTTAGGAAACAGCTTATAGTGTAGTTTAGTCAGTCATGCATATCGGCTATGATTTAACAAAAAAAAAACATGTCTATATAGGAACAAACTGATAATTTTCAGCTGCTGGGTTTTTATGAAGGTTGGATAATTTTAAATAGCCTTAGTTTTTTTTTGTTTTTTGTTTTTTATGAAGAAATATGTTTGCATTTATTTGACAGACAGAGTCACACGGTGTAAAGATGAAATATGTGAAAAATCTGGATGAACGGCATCATGAAGCCGTCTTTCCTAAAATCACTCAGGAATGTTTTTACTTTACTGTGAACATGATTTTAGAATAAAGCTCCTAAAATATGTAGATCTATGTACTTTATTTCTACATTGTTGAAGTCTCATGCTGCCTTTGAAACTCGTCCTGAAATCACGAGAGTTTAGGACAAAGCTGCAGTTTCAACTTATGAGTGGCCTTAGTTGAATAATTTCCACTTGTCAGATTCCTGAAGCTGGTCTTATAACCCAGTCCAATTCTGTGTAGATGTCCTCTCTTTGGTCCTTCACATTCTTTGTCAGATTTTTGGATTTATCAGTAGCGGCAAACAAATTAGTAAAAAAAAGGTCCTCATCTTGTAACAGTGTGCTAGCCTGACGTAGTCCTACTCAATTCTAGTCAGAATATGAGTCTGATACTGCTCCATAGAGCTGTGATT
>NW_015150668.1:1003379-1028525 GCF_000732505.1 Cyprinodon variegatus
CGTATAAAGCCCGCCCTGACAATTTGATTGGCCTGCCAGATATTGTGCTAGCATACTCGCGCTACTATTGAGCAATGCCAGACCGAACTTACCGACCTCAAACGTTGTGGGCGGGACTAAGTTCGGAATGGCACCAAGGCTAACAGTGTGCAGCACTTACAGTATGAGTAAATCTCACAAGCTTCTACAACCAGTTAATTGATTTGTATCAGAACCAAAATCCCTTATTAGTTATAGTGAATCCAGCTTGTGAATGAACTTTTTTCACTGACATTTTTTGTCGTTTTTGCTTTAGTAATAGCCCTAAAGAAATCATTGGGAATTTTAAAAAAATCTTTCCTCTCGTCCTCTATGTGAAGAAACATGTAGAGAACATCAATATTTGTCTTTTCTTTTATATTTCTAATTGTTTTATTTTTGTGATTTTGTTTCTTTGTGTTTGTGTTCCTGCTGTGCTGTTTTATTCTGCTTTGATTCTTTTTAACACTGTATCACTTTTTACAGATGTCTTTTGTTTGTTTTGTTAGACTTTCGCATATTTTGTTATTGATTTGTTTTAGTTTTGTTTTTCTTTCATCTGCATTGATTTTTTTTTTTCCCCACAAAGACACTTCGACTTTTCAATCTTTCTGTTTTTTTGTTGTCCTAATTACTAATTCAGGTAGTGTAGGTTTTTTTTCTCTTTTATCCTCAAACACACTTGAGGTTTAGGGGGGATTACCAGCATCTGATTTGCTTTTGATCTTGTGACTTTGGATTGTTTCTTTAAACCTCACATAAGGGTGCCCTTGTACTCTTCCTTTTAGCTTTATTCTCATGTTTGATTTAGACAAAATCAATTTTTTTCTTCTGTCTTTTTGTTCCTCCTCTTCCGTGTCTCCCATTAATTCACATGCAGCCTTTTGGTTTCTATCTCCGTTGTTACTTTGGAAGTCGTAGATATTCTCAGCGGACCCGTTTCCCTGTGAATAATCACGCAGGTTCATTGTGGGAGCGAGTTAGGTGCCAAAGTCATTTCTTCAACAGGCTGCAGCTTTATACTGGGTCAATCAAGCTGAAATATCTCTGCAAAGGCTTCTATTTCATTAGGCATCGTTCCCTCCCCATGAATATAATTACTGCGTCTGCTCCCGAACTTTAAACGAGCTGAATTGGGTCTGAACTCATGAGGAGAACTTTTTAAATGCTTCATTTGAGAGCCTGATTCAGTGTAAAGTCACTCCTCTGCAGAGTTTGGGTCGCATTTCCAGTCAGATTGCTGCAATTTGGTTCAAGAGGACTTTATACTCTAATCAGTGATTCCTTTTCAGATATAAAATGTTAGGGATTTTTTTTTTAACATATTCTTGGTCCTTGTAAATATAGAAAATACACTTGTTCCCAAAAGTATTCATACCCTGATCCAATTCCTTGAAATGTCTAATTTTAATCACTTCCACAGACAAAGGTTTATTAAATACAGGTAGAAAAAACTATATGTATTTACTGAGGGGCTCAGTAAATACTATAGTTCATGTAGCTTTTAGATAAACTCAAAAACTATGGAGTGAAAGTTCTGCATGTGCGTATTAAATACTCATACGAGCAGTTTTATAAAAAAGTAACACATAAACTGCCAAGTCCATGCTCCTTCTCTGCGATGGCGGTTTGCTTTTCATGCAACTATTAATTATTCGTGTTACCTACTCGTGTGTGGACCTGTTTCTCTGCGCTCATGTCGACTTTTGTCACTTTCAGGGTGGAACCGACCAGAGAAAGTAAACTGGCTACTTTTCAGGAAATCCCTGCCTCCTGAAAAATGACCGGTTTCTTCCTAGCTGCGGCTACTAGCGTTAACAAAAGATCTTCAGTCTATTAATTGAACTCCTAAAGTTGGTTAAGTGTAGTAAACTTTAAATAATTTTGTTTAAAGACAGTGTAAAGTATAAATATGTGTTCTCAGTTATTCATCACCCATCTGAATTTGAATGATTAATAACACATCTAAGCATATAAAGTTAGGTCACTAAAGTAGTTCATTGAAAAATGTCATTTATCTCTGCCCTGAGATGCCTTGGGGGGGTGTTGGCTGAGGCGCTTGAAACCACGCCTATGCCCTATTGTATTTCACTGCAACCTTTTTTAAGAAAAAAAAAATGTTAAATACAATATTTACATTCAGATCTTTTATTCAGGGGGATCAGCAGAAGCTTTGCGCATATACAACTGATGTTTTACGGGTAAATAGAGGAGAGTGGTTTTACTCCCTGACTGCAGACACAGGCTGCAGCTTCTGCGTCGGAGTCCCTGTGTTTTGGAGGACGGAGGGGCTTGTTCACCAACTGTTCACTGAAGATCATAAACTCAGGGCGATTAATGATTTGTGTTGTCACCATAAAATTTCCAACAAGACAAGAGAAAGTTGCTAGATTTATCTTTTGTCGCTTTTTGGAAAAAATCCCTAAAGGGATCTGAAAAGGCATTTAATATAGCGACAAAATCGCTAAAGCCGGGCATACACTTTGCGATATTTTCAATTGTTGCACGCAGCTACAGCTCACACTGTACAACAAAACCGCAGGGTTTAAAAGTTCACAGCTCACGATGTATATTCAAACTCTGTGACCCGACGCTCTGATGCAACCTACCTGCTCACACTGTACATCTAAAACCAGGTCAGACTCAGCTCCGCTGTAGGATGGCGCTTCTCGAACTTGTCTATCCAGAAGCCAAACGAGTAGAAGAGGAATATGAAGCTCACTAGAGAGAAATGTGCTGCCTTGGCAATTTGTGCAATTATGTGCTGAAAGCCCTAGAAAGAAAAGGCGTCGACGTATTTGCATAAAGACATGGCTGAGCAAACGTGGCTACTATGGTTTGTGGATTTTACAGAGCGAACTTTATTTCACTCATTGCGCCCCCGCCATGATTCTGTGTTTTCATCTGAGAGGAAGAAGAAGAATCCTTGTTTTCACATGCCCACTGAGCGATTTTCCCATGATGGCCGACGCAATTTCAAACATGTTTGGTTTTCTCTCGATCCCCTGATTCCTGATCGGTAGGTGGTCGTGAGAGGCTGATCGCCCCTTCCTTACCCCCTGTATACTACACGACGCACGATCAGGCTGAAAATCGGCCCGATTGAAAAATTATCTCATGACTGGAAAATTTCCCTGAAAAGGGCAAAACATCTTAAGTTAAGCTTAAGTTGGCCACAATGCAGAGGGGGACTGGGTGTTTGTTTTTATGCAGTTGGGCCAGCAAGGGGCGAACTTATGCTGAATGCAGCTGCATAACAACATTAGACCTCACTTTGAGACACAGACAAAGTTCCGGGAGTCTCCCTGATATAGATCGTTGTTCATGGATGCCCGTGACTCGGATAAATTATCCCAGACTTTACACTCTGTGAGGCGTTTTTTTTTTATGCGAGTGAGAGCGTGCAGGCACTAATTCATGCATCATGTGTGGATTAGAACTAGTTTGATTGCGCAGACAACAAGAGAGAGCAGGGTGTGGGGAGGAGGTTGCCGGTGAAACCTGTGCAGCATATCTGTCCACAGTGATGCTCTGATCAACCAGCGCTCCAGGTGAATGGTTGTCAGAGAGCTGAGTGGATCAGTCCGATAAGTTTCTCTGGGTTACTCTCTGCCAGTCACCTAGTTACCATTCAAAGCTGTGCATCCTGTGAAACGGCAAAGGTTCAATCCTCGAGTAAGAAATGAAAATATAGGACTAATTTCACATTAGAATATACTAAAGTATATCCACGTCTAGTGAAGGTGAGAAACAGTGGCGGATCTAGACCAAATGTACCAGGGGGCCAGGAGGGGGCCAGCATGTTTTCATGGGGGCCCAGAAAAGCATGAAATAAAAAACAGGGCAAGAGATTCAAATATATCAAGAGAGCTGCATGAATGGAAATTTCTTTTCAATTAGCTTCAATTGAAATTCTGTTTCTTATGAGGTCAATATACACTTATAATTTATTATTTTTGACTTAATTTAAGTTAAAACTACTGTTTTCTATAAAATTTGAATTTGATCTCAAGAAAAACTGTTAAATTCATCTGTAAAAATTAGAGAATTTTTTTATTTGTTGTGAAAAAAAAAAAAAAAACATTTATCAGATGAGAACTGGGATCCTATCTCAATTCCACTGAAGCTATCACCTTATTGTTTTTGAATAATTACTAAAACAGAATTTGTAAAGAAAAAGAATGAAGTAGAGCCAAAGGACCTATCAGTAACCATGTCTGTTCCAGCTCATATCTGAGCCATCTCCCTGAAATGAGTTTTTGGAACTTGGGATGTCTGGCTAATGACAAAGCTGTTTGATATGAAGTCAGAATTCTGTTCATAAAAAGGACAGCTATTAGCCTAAAGATGCTTTGCTAACGTTACTAGCCACAGCTAGGAAGGAGACACTACTGTTAAATTTGCACCAGTAATATTGCAAGAAAAACAGTACAAGGCTAACTGCATTTTGTTAAGTGTAAAGTTTGATGCAGGCAGGTTGATATCTTCCCCATCGTTTCAGTGAAAGGGGTTAAAACAATTCAGACATCGTTGATTATTTCTGGCATGGAAGAACTTGAACGTCCACTAGTAACGTGAAATAAAACATGAAGTAAACATGAAGTAAAGAAGTCCTTTTTATTACTTTAATCACTCCAGCGCATTCACATATATGACAGCTTTAACATTAAATGTTCATGTTTTGGTGTTGCAGATTTGGGAAGTATCGCAAAGATGAGCGGCCTGCAGAGAAGATGGATCGGAAAGGATCGAGTAAGTGGAGACCAGAGGAAACGCAGGTTTCTGATGAAGAAACGATGAAGATGAGGATGGAGCAAGAGAGGTAAGGTTAACTTGTATAACCATTAATGACATTAATAATGGGTGCAGGAATACGGTACAAAACCAAAATATTATTTATTTATATTTTCTTCATTGCCATGTGACATTTTGTCTGTGAATAAACTTGAGCATACTTCTAAATGATAATTATGATTGATCATTTAAAGCTGCATTATGCACCACTACTAGTGTTAATGAGGGGAATAATTTATCAGAGTAGGCTGGAACTAGAAAACCTGAGTGGTCTGGAGGGTTGATACATTGACAACAAATCTGTTATACAACAGAGGGATTTTAAAGTCTATTCTGTGAGCTACAGAGAGTCAGTGGAAGGTCTTCAGAACCGGGAGGATGTGCTCTACTTTCTTAGTTCTGGTGAGAACCCGGGCAGCAGAGTTTTGGATCAGCTGCAGCTGTCTCATGGACTTTTAAGGCAAACCTAGAAAGACAGTAATCGATCCTACTAAAGATAAATGCATGGATGAGTTTTACTAGATCCTGCTTGGACATTAGACTTTTAATCCTGGAAATGTTCTTCAGATGATAAAAGGCTGACTTAATAACTGCCTTTATGTGCCTCTGAGGGTTCAGGTCTGAGTCCATGATAATACCAAGATTTTGGCCACAATCACTGGTTTCTATCTGTAGTAGCTGAAGCTGTTGTTAACTTAATCTCTGCTCTGTTAGTCCAAAGATTATTACCTCAGTTTTTATTTTATTCAATTGTGATGAATGTGGTTTATATTCTTTTTCTGCACTGCAAACCTTTTTCATTGGCTAAAATACCAGTTTAAACCAGGGAACAATCGGCTTTTAGTGGCAGCGGGAACAGCTCACCGAGGCATGTCTACCCAGCTCAGAAGAGTCGGCAAGCGACCCTTGTTAAAATCGCCTTGGCTCCGAGCGGCATGCTGTGTGAACACCAGAGCCGGTTCCATCCACTAATTTACATGTCCATTCTTAATACTTATTGGACTGGAGGGAAAGCTTAGCTTAATATGAGAGCATCCATGTTTTAAGAAAACATCATTAAGTGCTTTTCTTTATGAACTTATGCAGACTTACCACAGCAAATAAATTCAGCTTATCTACACTTAGGCATGTATGGATGGAAGAATAGAAGTGACTGAAAAATATTCTGGACGTTTGATGGTTGTTGCAGCGTAGCCCCTGAAATGACTAAATTACACCCCGAAGGTTTCCTACATGTCATTGTCTCATGTTCAAACTTTAAATAACATATAAATAATAATAAGCCTTAATATAGCGATGTGATTTCCCTTAACACCAACAGGTCCAAGATGGCAAATCTAAGTAAAGCCTTTCTTCTTAAATTAAATGCCAGCTGGGCGATGTGCCAGTTTTTTTGGAGGCACTAGTTTATAAAAGCCAGGACCATTACAGCTCTGTCAGCTAATTAATTCCCAGGCAGCGCTTGAAGGGCAGGAGTCATTAAAGCCCATGTTTATACAAGATTTCCTGTTGTAAAAATCTGGTTTGTATTCTCTCTTTATGCCTGCAGTGCTTAGAAGTCACATAATATAACGACAGTCCTTAGTTTTAATTCAACACAAAGGCCAAATCAGATGTTTTCATCTGACAGTGGTCTTTTCATCTTTGTCTGCAGTGCAAGGTTTTGGTTTAGTACTACTAAAAAAACTGCACTGATATGAAGGTGATTTTATGACTGAAAGAACAGGTAAATGAAGGCTGATAGACCTGATGCTGCTTTAGATAACTTTAGGGGTTTTAAATAACAAATAATTACACAACCATCTGGATAACTGCCCTTATGAGTGAATATAATGTTTCAGTTACCTTTGAACCTAAATATGTTTTTATGCACTTGTGGCCTTTATTTTAGACTTATTTTAAATGGAATTAAGAGAGAGGTTGATTTAAGGCTCCCACTAACGAGTATTTTACTAATAGATTAATCTCTCAGTTTTTTTTTTTGATCAATTGATTAATATTCGTTTAGCAAAAAGTTCCTTAAATAAGATTTTACACAGAATTTAAACTAAATGAAACAGAAACTAAAACTGAGCCTGAACTGAAATATTAAAAGACAAAAAGGTTTTCACCTTGAATATATTTTAAGAATTAATTTCTTTAAGTGGGTTCATCTTTCAGCTAAAGGCATCTTTTCGAGTCTATATACTCAAATTAGCAATTAATGGATTACTACATTAGTTGACTATTCTTTAAATAATTGAGTTATCACAATTAATTCAATTCATTGTTTCCTTGATGGGTTAACTACGGAAGCCCTGAAAGGCAAAGGGAAAAAAAACTGGACTATTTTGATTTTTTTCCTTCCCTGCAAGACAACTTAAAAAAAAAAATCAAAGGCAAATGTCATTGTCGGCTATATTGTTCAACTGTATAGTCAGAGAGATAGAAAAAAAGACATAGAAATCTAAGCTAAGAGCTTTTTTTCCTCAGTCTGTGTTTTGAGGCAAGTTTCCCAACTACTTTCCATTTAGCTGTTATAATTAAAACATAAATAAATATAATCATTTAAGCATTCATATCTAAATTGTTGCCACATCATTTCTTATATCCATGTCTTATTTACTGTGATGATCAGTGACTGACAGCAAATCTAAGGTTATTTGGGAAATAGTCTTGATCCTAACAAAGAGCAGCTGTGATGTTGTCCTACAGATATGGTGGATTATCCCTGCAAATAATTCTCTATTGTTCATAAACATACAAGGTTGATATGATAACCACATGCCATCACCAATGAATACACAGTTTTTGTTCCCGATTTTTCTCTCATTTTACTTTGCAAAAATCTAATTTTATATTTGGGACCTTGATTCTTGGATACCAGTCAACAGTGTTTGTCTTATTACCTTACTGCCTCTAGTGGCTAAACACAGTATTACAAGATCAAACACTTAGAAAATTTGCCTTTGAATTATATTTTTATTTTCCTTTCAGGGCAGGAGAAAAAAAAAGAAAAAAAAAAGGAAAATTATTTTTAAAGTTTTTTCCCTTGCATTCCACGCTATTGTGGTTTTCAGATATACAGTAAAGGTTGACGGAAAGGGTCTTGAACCAATGACTCGAGCTTTGTGAGCTAAGGTTCATGGGTCACAAACTCAACCCCTGTGCCTCCATCGTACCAAACAATTATTTTAAACCCAAGAGCTTAAACTGAATGCAGTCACTAAAGCCAATGTTTAATAGGGTTCTTGGAATGGGAATGGCAACAAGAAGGTGAGGCACAGACCAACACCTCACGGAGTTGGAGAGAAGAGAACCTGCTCCTGATTTGGACCTGGACTGTTATTCTGCTCTGCATTTTGAGAGTCATTCAATGGCCGTTTCTCATTATGCGTACTTGTGCATTCTCATGTACTCGTGAAAAATCAGCCTCAGCTCTACTACTGTTCCAATTCACAAGAACACAAGACTGGGAACGGACAAAGTCCCCGGATGTTGTTCTCGCCCCACCCTGTTTACCCAGGATGCATCAGAGCAGACTTGTCCGTTCTTGAGATTGACAGCTATCCCAGCATGCAATGCGGCAGGAGCAGCTTCCAGTGAAGTTAATGTTCTCTTTTCTGTTGCCGTTGTTCTATTTAAGTATGTTTTAAGATCATTTGAGGTCAGAATATTATACTTTTAAGCTTCACTATATGGCCCATTTACTGATAAAGTGCGTAATTTAAAAAAAAGTTCCGATATTGAGAGGACCGCAGAAACCAGCAAACCTCCGAGGCTAACCGCACCCAGGGCTAATTTAAGCCCGTCTGCAGCAGCCCTCTCTCGGCATAGTGTGAAGAATGACTGGCTCTGATGGCGAGTTTGTTGCTTTATTTGACAAACTGTTCATTTGATTTCTATTTATCTGACTTTTAATTGTTATTTCCCCAATAAATAAAAGAAATAATAATTTATTATTATCTATAGACTATTAATAACAGGAAGTGAAATGCAGCTCCAGACAAGCCGAGCGTGTGGTGATGTCATCAGTACGCTTCTGTTCCAATTGACCCATATTTATGCTGTGTGCTCCTGTTCTCCCAAGTCCATACTTTCCTGTATTCTAGGCGAGGACACAAATCCATACTCGTGTTCTTGTAAATTGGGAAACCATAAGGGTGGACTTAGTGCTAAGTTAAAACATATTTCCACTACAAGTAATACAAATTTCTAATACGTTAAAAAAATATTGACATTTCACCTTAAGAGAAGCATGTCTTCTGAAGAAGCAAGTAACTCATAACTATAATGATGGTACCAAGGAAAACATTTGTTATATAATAACAATTATAACTGAATATTTTGATCCACTGGATGCACTGTCTGGCATTTTGCTCCTACTTTACGCTTCACTGGTGGCAGATTACAGGCAGGCAGGGGATGAACTCTGTGTGGCAGCTATTCACGTGGACATACATACATACATTAATGCGCAGCCTGTTCAGCTTGTAAATAAGACTCTGGAGAACAACACAGAGTGACTGTGTGTGAGGACTCACAGTATTACATCAAAGAAGATACCTTTAGTTCTTCACTATTTTTTTATTCTATCTAAAATAAGGAGTATTGCTTATTGGTCCTTTAAGTTTTTGGAATGACCTAGTGAAAGTCAGGACTTAATGCAACTGAGATGTTTTCCCATCACCTCAGACAGTTCTTGCTTTAGTTTAAAAACCAAAAACTGTTTTAAAACATCAGTGGGATTTTAAAAAAATTTCCATAATACAGTGAAACAAGTTCCCTGTTCACATTGTCTTGACCCAACAACTTTTGGGTTGTACCCTAATCACCCCACACGTTTAATAAATCACTTCAATACCAGGAGGAAGCAAGACACTGCACAATAAACAATAGTCTCACAGTGAACCTTCTCTGATCTCTACAGTTGCTCAGTGTCACCACTTCTCCACCAGATTTGTACATTTCCACATGAATTTTCAGTTTCCTTTGCGTTTACAGACTTTTTCAAAATGTCCTTGCAAATCCTATTTCAAGGACTTCATTAACACCGTCATGGCAGGTACTTGGTGCCAAATCTTTAAAACAACAATCCACACGTGTTATCAGCCAAAAGGAGCTTTTAGCAGCCATCTTATCCCTCCAGACCTTTTCCCTTCTTGTACTTCCTGCCTTTCACTCTGGTCTGACACTTATGTCAGCGTTATGGCTAAAAAGGCCAGCTTGTAGCTCTCTGGATACAATTGCACATAATGGGCCATTGTTCTGGCTTGATGTGGTAGAAAGGTCACTCATCGAATACATTTCTTCAGCCATAATGTCCCATCCTGCTATTTCTATGCTCTTTCAAACACTGTCTCTTACAGTAGCTCTCTCTCTCCTATTGATTGTCATTATGGTGCCACTCGCTCATTTCTTATAGCTGTTTCCCTCTTATTTCTTTTATCCTCAGCATCATTAAACATGATTTACTTTTAAAAAGAAAACCTTTGTTTAAATGATTGAAAGACTTTTTGTTGTTGTTGTTTCTCACCTTTCAATCATCACCAAAAGGTATTTTTGAGACATTTTTACAAAAGACGAGACAAAACAATTAATCAATGACTGGAACAAAACATGTCCATTGACCTTCCCATTCAGAGCTACCACCTTCTCTACTCGCTCCATAGACAAGAACCATCCTGTCATCAACAGCTGGGGTCTTTGGGTTTGCTTGCCTCTCTGTCTGATCTACCATTGGTATCTGGGTTTAGAGCCAAGTGGGCAGATATTCATCTATAAGAGTTTTAATGCTGCTTCAGTTTGACTGTTAAAGGAACCAAAGCAGCAAAAGGTGTTCAAGACATTTTCCACACAAAAACTTAGCTTTTCTAAAACCGCTTACGAAAAGTTCATTGAGAGAGCAGATTTTTTTTATCTAAAGGTGTCTTTATACCCACAAAAATATTGCTAAGGCTAATAAGGCTGTAACAATATTGCAAGGGAAATAAAGTAAATGTATTTGTTACTAATGCCAGAGATGTACACCCAATGGGAAAAAGATAGACATTTTTTTGGTTCTTTTACTCTAATACTATTTAAAAAAATATATTATTGAAGGAGTTATAAAATTCAGTTTGTTTAGGCACGACAGGAAAAAAAACATGTCCAAAATAAACCACCAGGTTTTATCCATTGTTGTTAGTTAGTTCCACATAGTGAGCCCAAATATTTAAACCTAGCCTAGTGAACTAGCCCCACCTGCCAGCGGCCAAAATCATTTTTGCCTGCGAGTGGTCTATCCTCGATCAATGCCCCTGGCCCTAGAACTGGCGGGCCAATCACAACGCAGAGATGTGTTTTGAATTTCTGGTTGCAAAGCGGGCGGGGTTTTGAGGGTGTGTCGAAAAAGTTGCGCGACGCTGGATAAAGTACAACAAGGAAGATGGCAACAACTATTGAACAGTTCTTGTTTGACTCAGCTTTGGTATCAGTTTTGGAAGGATTAGAGTTGGGTTTTTCGTTGAAACTTGAGAAGAAAGAGGCTCTACGCTCATTCAGTTTTAAGAAGGACATATTCGCCATTTTACTGACAGGCTGTCTGTTTACACTCCCCCACCAGCTTTCTGTCACGCTTACTTACGTCACAGTCAGTTGCGCTCATTGGTCAGAGCGTTGGCCAATAGGCACAGACATGGTTTGAAAAACAAGGTGTTGTTCTCATCAACAATCTTCCAAATTCTCATTAATCGGGGCCAGACTAAATTACACATTTAATCTCACGTTTAGTCTGGTTTATCAGGCTAATTTAAACATACAATGTGGATGGATGGTTAATGCTAATAGCGTAACTATCGCTTCTAAATTCAGCTTATCCAGACCTTTGGATTGGATAATGGGTTATGTAGATGTTTCATTGCAAACAACTACCAGATATTTAATCCTAACAATGTTTCAGACTTAATATGTAAAATATAAAATCCAAGAAGGTTTTGGTGTATTTATAGCCTGGCCTACTGTTCAACTCAGTTAAACTGAATCAAATAAACAAACTTAATCACAAATTTAATCACTTTTCCCTGAAGTCCCAACCTGTGCCAAATAAAATCCACTAGATTTATCCTAATTCTTTTACCTAGAATCAACAAAAACTTTAACCAACAAAACCTTTAAACATTCTTAAATATAAGGGAATTACTATTAATAGAAAATTGCATTTTACAAATTAAACTTACTCTTTTGTATTTTTACGATTGCAAATATTCCTTTGATAAGGCTGACATTTGAAAGACTTTTACTAAAGAATGATCTTGAAAACTAGAATATAGGTTGTTTTTTTGGTGTTTCCTGGAATGAAACCTTAATTTAAAGGCTTTGACCTGTAAGCTCAGACTTCTGTTTCCATCTATTATTTAAGATCTGTTCAAACATCTTCTGCTTACCGTCTAAACATCAGTGTTTGACACATTTTTGTTTCCTTTCAGCCAGTTTAACTTTTAAAAGCAAACCTCTGAGCGAATTCTGCCCACATTCGGGAGGCAATCTAAAATATTTCTAGCTAATTTTAGCCTTTCCTGCCTGATCTTAACTGATCAAACTGAGTTGAGTTTGCCTCTATGAGAAGAGCCTTTTGACAAGTTCTTTCACTCTGGTTCCTTGATGAGAAACTGGTCCTGTTGACAGATCCTGGCCTTAAGTACGAAGAAAGCCCCACACCGGTAAGGCTGGGAAGTGGATTGCTGTGTCTGGCCTTATCTTATCAGTCCTTGTTGTTGTGTATGCAATCAGGCACTGCTACTAGAAGTCCTGCTCTCCCTGAAAGAAAACACAGCTTTCCCTTTGGGTTTAAAGATAGCTCCCTCGAGAGCCCAGTGTCCCTCTGAGATATTAGTCGCTGAGTCAACGCATAGCGAGGACAACGTGTACGTTTGGTTTAGCCTACGTCGCAGGAGTTGGAGCAGATCTTGCTGATGCGTAGCTACTCTGAAACTTCAGTAACTGCCTTGTTTTTTAGTTTAAAAGTATTTTCTTTTTATTTTTTTCCAATTTCTTTTCTTCTGGGAGTCATTTTCCTTCTTATCCTGCTGGGTTTTCCATGTGGCTGATGTCCCATTCACTTTCCCGCTGTCGTTAAAAAGCGACCTATAAAGAGAAGAGAGCAGTTTGATAATTGCTAGTTGTAAAGCCCTGATAATTGTCAAGGCTCTAATTACAGGGCTCTACGATAGTTAGTCCCCCACTGCCAACAGAAAATGGTGTTGCAAATCATTCACAAAGATAATGTCTGTAAAGGAAATGGTGATTTTAGCGACACAGTAAGATGCCAGGGGTGGTGTGCTTTGTTTGGAAGGAAAGAGGCATGTTGGCAGTACTTTAATCCATGGACTGTTCAGGAGACTCTAACCTTTAGTTTATTATTCACAGAGGGGCACTTCAAACGATAAACTCCACATCTTCTCTCTGCTGTTATGAAAAGTTAAAAAAAAATAACCATCTGCCTGTTGGTTCTGTTTTTTGTCTTTTTTTTTTTTTTATAAGATTCTGCTTCAAATTCAATGAATGCTTCTTTTAATTTTTTTTAAATAACACTTTTATTAAACGGTTTTAATTATTCATGTGTTCTTATTTTAAATCTTTGCAAATACCTTTAAGCCTTCTAAATGCAGTTTGAAGAGAATAAAAGCCTCTGATTAACAAAACCCTTTTTTTTTTTTATCTTTTTTTTCCCACGAACTATGTTTCATAGTAGGAGTTGTGTCAAAAATGTAAAATTTCTGAATCACCAATTTCACACCATAGACCATTTGCTTGTTTTTGACTTAAGTGTTTGGATCCAATATAGCAAAGAATTATTTCCTGATTTTATTTTATCTTTCTAAGCATAATTTCGATGCCTCAAATAAGAAACTGCAAGCCCCTGTCAGTGCTGCTATTTTTTTTGTAAAGAGCTGTAGCTGGAGTCCTTATCAAAACCAGGTAAAGCAGATTACTTTCTTCTGGTCCATAAAATGTTGATACTAGTCAACCAGGTGTCAAAAAATAAAGAGTGCTTGTCCGTAATCACCAATGCAGAGTTTAGTAGCATGCATCATTTAGCTTCAATGCTCTGTAGACGATTTAGAAACTAGTTTTCCTTTAAACCAGGACTAAACCATCTCCATTTTATGCTGCTTTTCTGATCAGTCAAAAAGCGCTTTCTACTAAATGTGTATTTGTATATTCTGTTATTTTGATACAGACCAACTTCCCTAGCATTTCTAATTCTTTTATAGAGGTCTACATAAGAACTTATTATTTGCCTTCTAACAGACGAGAAACAAATGTATTCATAATGATGTTGGAGCTTCACTTTAATTCACAGATTAGAGATGATGCAGATCCTTCCTGCTGGCTTGTATTGCAGCAGACAGCTTGGTGACTTATTTAATAACTCTTCAAGTCTTGTCACAAACTGTGGTTCATCACAGCAGAATTTGAGCCGAGTGTCACTGCTTCCTGTTACTGTCCTACTATAGCTTCACTATATCCTTGGTAGCATTAGTTAGCTACCAAATATCCACCACAGGGGAGTAATTATTCAGTCTCTGGCAGTAGGAATAATTGATAACTTCCTTAAATGACATACAAGTACCTATATAATAACTAAGTTCATATTATCTTCTTATACTATATCAATTAGTGTCTTTAACTTAGATTTTTGCCGTCAGGATTCAAGCCAAGACGAGGGAGCTGAGGGAACGCCAGGCTCGGGAACGGGACTACGCAGAGATCTTGGACGTCGGCCGCACATTAGACAGATCCTCTGAGGAGGATCATACGTACTCCGGCGTCAACCCTCTGAACTTCTCCGTGGACAGCAGCCATAGCCGGGCCCACAGCCCCCGAGACGATTACCCCCACGTTCATCACCAGCACCAGCTCTCTGACTCCCTCTACTCACCAGGCAGCAGGGCCCGAAACGAGCGGCCTCCATCCACAGACAGGTAGGCTTCTCACAGCTTTGTGACCGTCCTAAGGAACTGATGCTTTCTTATTTTTTACTGCTTTCATTACTGAGGCTTCATGACATTCTAAAAAAATCTTTATTTGTGTTGATTCTAAATGAGTTAAATTCTGCCTCCAATGACAGTCAGATTTTCTCATCCGTTGTATCCCAGCTTATTTTCATCATGGTCATGGTATCAGTGGAAGTATAAAGGGTTTCTTTTGGCCTTGGTTTGTGTCCCGTTCATCCCGGAACAGCATTATTGCACAGAAAGTGCAGGTTGGCTCTCACACCTGGAGAAGAAAATAATCACAGCAACAGAAGGCAGGCGGTAAATGTCAGCTGAGAGACGTGGCTCTCCGCTCTTTGGGGAATGTGGAATTACTCTGTGGGAAGCGGCGGCTGAATGGAGACCTTTGAATATTCGTCTCTCTTTCTGTCTCCCTTGACCTTTCTACCTCTTTCTTTCCGTCATCTGTTCCCGTGTTGATTTCACCTTAATGTGACCTTTTCACTTGGCAGCATTTTCAAATCTTTGTAGTAAAAATGTGACCTGAGCCTTTGACAGTTTGATTGACAGCTGTCATTTATTTCAGAAAACCCATCTTTTGCATCTTTTGCATCTGTGCTGCTGCAGCAGTTCTGTGCACTGCAGGCCTGTCCTGGACCGCCTCCAATCAATGGAGCGAGTGCTGCACGGCCCTAAAGATAGATTTTGTGGACTTGGAAGCAATCGTGGAGAGCCTGCAGGGCGGCGGGAATGGGTGCAGCAGAGTACATGCGCCGCTGAATGAATGGGTTTGACTTAACAGTGCTTTCTACGTATCCCCAAATGGCCCCAGGCAGCCTGCGTAGAGTTAAAGAGAGCGGGAGCCCGTATTGATTCATAATTCATTGTGCTGCTGTTGTAAGTTTTCAGTCTTCTGCAGATTTTTCAGTACGAGCAAGCAAATGTCAAACAGAAGATAACATCTATACATAGCAGATAAATTACCATTAAAGTAGTTGGGAGTATTTGTTTGTTAGAATATTGTAATGACCTCTATTTATTTATTTTTGCATTCATAACCAAAACCTTTTTCCTTTACTAGCTTTAGAATATTTTCTAGCTTCGTCATCTTTAGTCTTAAACGTAACGTTTCTTAATTTCTAAATCAATAAGGAGTCGGCTGAAAAATTCATTAAATAACTGATTGCGCAAAATTTTGAATCCATTTTTCTCTCTACAATGCAAAAAAATCAAAATCTTGATAAGTCATTTTTTCTTAAAATAAGTGCATTTGTTCTTGAATTGAGGAGATAAGAGACATCTTGCCAATGGAACAAGACCATTTAGATTTAAAATAAGAAAACACAATTGCATTGTCTTATTTCAAGTGAATATTATCTAATTATCTTATTTTAAGAGTAAAAATCCTGATTCCAAACTATCTCCTTTACCTACTCAAATCAAGGGTAAATACACTTAATTTAAGAAAGTTTTACTTATTGCTAGATCGTTTTTCCAGTGTAAAACATTTAACTTAATCGGCTGAAATTGAAATATAATGTTTGATGAAGTGGACTGTATTTGGATTAAAACATTGTGTGATTTTAACCTCATAGTAAAGCCTCAGAGTAAAGTTCAGACATGACTTTGGGTAAATTTCTTTGCCAATTAGATTGGAAGTGTTGCCCTTCAGGTTTTCCGTCCCTCCGTTCACCTCAAAAACCCCAGAGAGACATGACTTTTTTATATGATGTGGTTACAGCAGGCAGAAATTGGATGAAAGATAGTATGCCTCTTTTCTGTTGAGTTTAGACAAGAGTCTTGCTTTAGTTAGCCTCTGGTGGTCTTTTTAGAGTGTAAAGCATGTTCACATCTTTCCAGCTTGAATAATTCATTTGTCCATAAGCCTTCATGTGACTCTAGACACAGTATTCAGTGTGTTTTCTTCAATGCTGAAACCCTGGCCTTTAGCTGGAGGATACAGTATAGGTGCCACAGATTGAAACTCCTTAAACATTTTTCACTCCGTTCTCAGATTGCACTAAAGCTTAAGACAAATATATTTTGTGTAAATATACAGAAGCCTGTTTCCTGTTTCTTGTCTGCCCCTCTACAGCGCAGGAAATGCATTAGACCCCTGCTGTGGTAAGCAGAGTCGACCAGGGCGTCTCAGAAAAACGTTTGTTTGTTTTGGGATTTAAATGGCAGCGTGAACTGATATTAGCAGGGAGATTCGATCAAAGTATAAACATGTCTGTGGAAGAAGATTGAAGGGGAAATGTTATTTTTCTCCCTCACCAACAGTTCTCAGATCAGATGTCAGGCCAGCTGTAATTAGCTGTTAGACAAACAGCTTCACATTTCTATCGGGGTCAGTTTGAATCGTAGCTGTGTGGAAAGGAATCTCTGAGCATATTGGTTATGAGACGCCTATTAAATGTCCCATATTAAGCATGAGGTGGCTTTCAAACTGTCACAGTAGTTTATTATTAAACTGTGGGCTACTATGGCTGCTTCTGCCACATTGTGACTGTCACAAGATTATGACTCAGATCTAAGCTAATAGGGTCAGAGATAATATAAAGAGTTATTGGCTGATTGTGATACAGAACGTTTCATATTTACTAATGGCGGAAGATTTATACAGTGTTTTATTCAACTTTCTAGACATATTATCTAAACACATAAAATCCAGTAATATAAAGATGTCAACAGTCAAACTGGTGGCTATAAAATAAAAATTCCTTAACTTACAGTACAGAACAAAAGTTTGGCCTCCATTTAGAGAGTTTTCTTTATTTTCATGACTATGAAAATTGTAGGTTCACAGTGAAGGCATCAAAACTATGAATTAACACATGTGGAATTATATACTTAACAAAAAAGTGTGAAACAACTGAAAATGTGTCTTATATTTTAGGTTCTTCAAGGTAGCAACCTTTTGCTGCGATTACTGCTTTTCACACTCTTGGCATTCTCTTGATGAGCTTCAAGAGGTCAAGAAGGTGTGTCCAAACCTTTGGTCTGTACTCTAGTTTACAATTCACTTGGGTTATACTGTATCAATCCTTAAGGCAAGTCAATGCAGGTACCTGCAGACTAAAACGTTTGTAGGCATATTTAAGACATTCCGTAAAAGTTTAAAAACAAATCCACTGGACTTGGTTTCCAAGGTTTGGAGACGTTTCGCTTCCCCTCCAGGAAGCTTTCTCAATTCAAATGTCTGGATCTGAAGTTAGTTTGAGCCTTTATATAGCAAGGCCTTGTATTGCTTAAAAACATGCAAATTGAAATCGACCAGCAGGTCGTTTGGTTCCATTGTTAGCCTGTAATATCTGAAACCTGTCTATGGTTCTGATGGTCGTTCGTTAAATTGGGGGATTGTCATTAAAGGAGGTGATTGTTAGCCTAGTGAGACCATCCTGATCTCGCGAGCTTTCAAGGTTTCACTTGCAGATCAGTCTGGAGACTCTCCGTTGAAGAAAATTTGGAGCCGTTCACCAAACGAACGTCCAATCAGCGTTGGCTTTGAGGCGGGTTAAGGTGTGACGCAACGAGAAGCGCGACAGTTCAGTCTAAAGAACATGGCGGCTTCAGCAGATGAAACTAGCGTTAGCGTGGCTATCGAGCAAGTTTTATCGGAATTACAGAGTATTTCTTCACTGAAAGAAGAGCAAAACACTGCTCTGGAGGCTTTTCTCAGAGGAAAAGATGTTTTTGCTCTTCTCCCGACTGGTTTCGGCAAGAGTTTGATCTATCAATTGGCTCCTCTTCGTCTTCGCTCTGTTACGTCATATGCTTCGTTGATCTGATTGGTTTATTTGGCTCGTCTATCACCAACATAGGCCAATCAGCTAACCAGTATTTTCGCCCCTTCCCAAAATTATTTCTACGGAAGTTTTTGGAGTCAGGTTAGGTGATTGTCTCCTGTAATACCTGAAACCTGTCTATGGTTCTGATGGTCAGTTGGACAGGTTTCAGGTATTACAGGAGACAATCACCCCCTTTAACAACTCCCAATCAGAATGTCGAGGATAAATGTTTCATAAAAGCAGGTTATTATTGAGATTTATGACACTAATATGTTACTGAACCTCTGACTTAAATTAAAACCCTTGTTTCTAAATTTGGATTTTAAATTTGATTACATTTAGTCTCAGACAAAGAAGGAATGTAGAAACTGACCGAAATCTGCACTTGTGAATCCTAAATTATCACATTTATCAAATATATTCAGTGATTATCCAATAATTAGTTTAATATGGTGAATTGTTAGGTGCTGGATTATTTTTTTTTCCTGTCTGCATTTAATAATTTGGCTTAGTTCAATGTTGCATTAGGATCTTTAGCAAGTAGGATTATTGCATTGATTAAAATGAATGATGGTGAAAAATGTCCCCCTAATAACCACAGCTGTGTGTTATTCCAACTTGTGCGGCTGAAAAGGAAATTTGTTTATAACCTTTGCTCCGAACTAGAGGACACTAATGAAAAAACCAGAACCTCTCATTCTCTGGGTTCCTGCCAGACCTGCAACATGTTCAACTGTCCTTCTAAGCAGCTGCAAAAATATCCACTGCAGTTCATTTTTAATCGCCTGCTCTTCCTTCAAACACCGCACCGTCACAAGTTTCAATTTAACAGCAGTGGTTTGAAAAACAAAAACAACCAGAGAGGCTGGAAAGGAGCCTGGCATGATCCCCTGGGAGTCGTTTTCCATTTCCTTTGCTTTTATGGAGCATGTCCATGAGGTCCGGTGGGCTCAAAAAAGACTTGAAGCCATGAAGCGACAAGTAGCTCCAGAATTTCACGATTGTTTCCTTCCATTGATGAGTCTGGCTGTATTGAAAGCTGCAGACTTTAGCAGGACATTAAATTAGAAACCTCTTTTGCAGAAACAAGTGATGCATTTGTGTTTTTAGGTGTAGGTGGGAAGGTGTAGCATCATTTGATAAAAATGTGTTTTACTTTTGGCTCCCATTCAGATTACATAATAGAACTTCTGTTTTTTTTTGTTTTTTTTTTTAGGCTCAGTAAGTTCAAGAAAAGCACTCTGCAGAAGTTTAAAGATTTTCTCCTAATCCGATGAAACTGTGTACCAAAGGATATCCAAAAAGTGTTTTCCCAGCTCATTAACCCCGTGTTTTGTTCCTATCTAATGCAGTTAATTAGCTGACTTCAGTGAAAACGTAGCTTTACTTGCTGCATCCCACTCCATCCCTGCATTCAGAGCCCAGTGAATTAGGCGCTATTGTTTTATTTCTCCCCTTCCATCTAAGAGGCAGCGGTGAATGCCGGGAAGTCTCCAGGGGCCTCGGTGTGATTTGATTCCCGGCGTTTTTTCGTGCTCTCTTTTTGAGGAGGCATCGCTCCTTATTGAATCGGCTCCATTACATTTCATCTCCACCGGGGGAATAAGGGGCCTCGGTGTGGGCCGTGTTGTATCACAAACGCAGCAGAAAGCAGCGGCGCAGGCAAACAAACAGACAGCAGTCGCCTTGCTGCTGTTCATACACTGATAAGACAGGAGAATGTGTGCATGTGTGAGCTTAATTCATCTTTACTTCACGTGTTTTGGATGTATTCGCTCTGTTTGTGCCCGTAACATCCTTTTTTCTCTCTCCGAATGCATGTGTATCTGTCTGTTTTGTCGCCATGCCACATATGTTAGCTGTAAATGAGGAGGAGTGACGGTGACGAATCAAAGGTGTGTGGGTGTCGTACACTGAGAGCAGTGACAGGTATGCTGCAGCCTGTACCGGGTACCCAGATTCTGCCTTGAATAAGACTCCACGGTGTTGACAGGGGAATAAAGTGTCCCAGCTCTGTGCCAGAGCCAGAGCACACATGGCAGCTTCCCACACAAGGAAGAACTGTAGGTCTCATCCATCTATGTGGAAATTTCCAACAGCTTTGGCTTAAAGATAAAGTAATTTAAAAATAAAAGACAGAACTACATCCCAAATAATCTTTTTTTTTTTAAAGAACTAAACACTGACACACAGAAAAACATGGCCACTAAACAGTCTGTATATGTCAAATTTTCCAATTAGTCTTTTTAGAAAGAGTAAATGCAGATTTTCAAGTACCTTATTTTGACGCTTTTATAGGAAACTAAAGAAATTACAAGATATGTGATGCATTGTAACAAAATAAAATTTAAAAACATCCTTATTTGGAGCTGAAAAGCCATTTTCGGTTTTGTAAACCTGTTAAATATTTGGACAATAATTTAAGTCAGTCGAGAAAACCAAGGTAGTTGTAATCTTTAACTTTATTGAATGGGTTTCCAGTACAGATAAGTATTTGGTTATTTGCATGAAAGTATTGACATATTTTGCCACAAGGGGACAATAAGCTTTTAATAAAAGGTATGATTGTTCAATAATAAGTTTAAAATGTTTAGTTTATTCATATCCAAATCACCCCTGTTTTCACAAAAGTAGGGAAAAAATCAGCATTTCAATTTACAATAGCATAGAATTCAAACCTAAAAAAAAAAAAAAAAAACTTAAATGATTACCGTAATTTCTGGACTATAAACCACGACTTTTTCCCCATTTTTCAACCTTGCGGCTTATATAACAATGCGGCTTATCTAAGGACCTTTACAGCTAACGGCCACTAGGGTAATACGTAAATCTATGGATTTTACTATCCACCAAGTTGATGTCACATTTGCTTCAACACACAAGTAGCCGCGCGCGCGAGAATACGGACGTCCTCCGGAAGCAGACTCCGAGAAAGATGGACATTGGACACTGCAGGGATAGCGCCTGTGCTGGTGGAACAAGCAAGATACGCTGCCCTTGCTATCTGGACTGGCTGAAAACTACCTCTGTGTGCAGGCTTCCTCCACCCCATCTGAGAGGGTGNAAAAAACTTAAATGATTACCGTAATTTCTGGACTATAAACCGCGACTTTTTCCCCATTTTTCAACCTTGCGGCTTATATAACAATGCGGCTTATCTATGGACTTTTACAGCTAACGGCCACTAGGGTAATACGTAAATCTATGGATTTTACCATCCACCATGTTGACGTCACATTTGCTTCAACACACAAGTAGCCGCGCGCGCGAGAATACGGACGTCCTCCGGAAGCAGACTCCGAGAAAGACGGACATTGCGAGCGCAAGACAGTATGTGTGACACCCTCATTATGGAAAACAAACGTTGAAATGCATATGATGCAGCTTTTAAGTTAAAGGCTGTCAATTTGGCAGTAAACTAAAGGAAATAGAACCGCTGCACGTAACCTTGGAATCAACGAGTCAATGGTGAGACGTTGGAGACGCCAGCAGAAAAAAAATTGTCTCAATTCAATTGTGTTGAAATGTTAATAAATAGGAGCTTCCCCAAACAGTTGCCTCTTTCCCGACAATCCTCTCTGTGCACGAACCATATGGTAATTAAACATAAAAAACCTGCGGCTTACAGTCCGGTGCGTCTTGTATATGTACAAATCATGCAATTTAGCTTCTGCGGCTTATATTCAGGTGCGGCTTATAGTCTGAAAATTACGGTAACTTAAAGTCCTAAAATAAAAAAATTGCTATAGTTTAACGTTAAACAGTTCTGCCTATGTGGTATATTCTTTTATAGCATGGCACCATATTTATATTTACTATATATGGATGTTTTTACCACTTAGGTGTATTACCTTCATATTTTCCCGCTTTAACAAAAAACCTAGATAAGCTGACTGACTGTTAGATCTTCACTTGAATGAGTCCTTCTCTCTGAATGAATCAACATTTAAATCTACATCTCACATTTTAGCTGCAGGCTTTGCTTCTAACATGGAGGTAAATGATTTTATATCATCCTGGAAGCCATTTAAATTCAACATTATGTGAAATTTGTCACCTGTAATATTCTATTTTTAAATTCAGTGGAAACAAGATTATTTTACTTGGTATTTTACAGCACTTTTTATACTTCTTTGGTTGCCTGTTCTTAAATTTTATTTTCATTTCTTCGACATAATTATAATTTAACTTAAGCAACAAGCATGAAAACCTTTCAAATTGGCTTTTAAAGAGCTTTATTTTGCTCTGGCTAATTTTGCAATCGCAGAATTCATGTTATTTTGAAAAACATCATATACAGTCCTGCTTGTTTCTATATGGAGGTCCTTAAAGTCTCCTCTGAGAGGCTCTGAAACACTGACAACAAAAAGTCAAACAATCATTACATTTAGCCCGGTACGCTAATCAGCGCCCCTCCCTGTAAACACTGTATGACGGGGGCATCAGAAACAGCCTTTCACTCTCATTATCCCAACAATCCATTTAGCATCAGACACCTCCTGATGTTTATCCAGGTCCTGTAATCCCACACATATGACCTGAGCATGTCTCCTAATCTGTTTATCTCATCTGTTTGGAAAACCGTCTGACTATACAACACATTTACATAATATCTCTGGTTATTTTTAACCCTAATATTTATATACATGCCATTGTCTCTTGGATCCTTTAATCGTATTGTTTTAAGCCTATATGAAAGCCAGCTTGAGCAGAGAAATTGTGGAGGAATGGCTGCTCTCCCTGCCAGACTGACCCAGAGCTGTGAGAACTTGCAGCTGTGACTTTTTCACTCTTTTCACCACCATTACAACAAGCTCAGTCACATCCCTCCGTGCCTCAGCTGCCGCGCTGTCTGGCACGTAATGTGCCAATGGTCTCGCCATCAAAATGTTGGCTTTCGCTGCAATGAGGAATATGGATGTGTTCTCAGCACGTTACTGAGCAGAACAGGATGTCTTACTGCAGCCTGGGGAACATCGCTGCTTGGGAGGTCACCGCTGCTGCCTGAAATGGTCCCTCTTAAATCGCGACTGCAGCTTGCAAACGAGAACAGGGACAGGATTTTGAAATTCTGCCAACAAACTCAGACTCTTAATTAGAAATATTTGCATAAAACAGGGATAATTGACAACTCCAGGATAGTTTTTAATATACAGAAGGAAACTCAAGGGTATCTAACTAAATATATTATATATAATAGCAAAATTGAAATACATCTTCTTCCTAGTCTTAGGTTTGCTATAATTTTATGCATTAAAACATCATAACATGTTTGGATCTTTACACTTTAGACAACTTCAAATTTAATGTAAATGGTTTTACTGCTTTAACTTTATTTGTGTGGCAGTTTTTTATGTCGTTTTGGATACTCTTGGTCACATCGATGTTTAAAATCTAAGGCCTGCTTGATCCATTGAAGGGGATCCTTGATGTATGGTAAGACCTGAAGTGACCCAAATCCGATTTTTTTTGGCCCATATGCGACCTGGATCTGATCTTTTCATGGCTGTCTGAAAAACACAGACCCAATTTTTTCCAGTGCGAAAAAGGCCACTTGGCTATGGGGTCCTAAATCCGATACAAATCTGATCTTTTCAAATGCGACCTGTGTCTGAATGGCCAATTCGCATTCATCCGACCTGAACGCCATTAATACCCAACAAAGGTCACTATTCTGCGTCTTGCTACACAGAAGCGGCAAGAAAACAACAACCATGTCAGATGTTGATGCAGAGAACAGTATTTATGTTTAAACATGTGAAAAGATAAGAGTTTTTAAGGTTGGAAAAGACCGCTAGATGCGCTCCGGTACTACCATCCATGTTTACTTCCGTAAACACAGAGCATGCTGGCTTGTGACGTCATTGCGTCCTCTACTGTGCACGTGGGACACTTGCGTTGTATGACTGCAGTTCACACAGGAGATCACATACAAGTCGCCTATATTTGGAAATATGAACGGCAACAAAAAAAAAATAAATCTGATTTCACAAAAAAATCGGAATTGAGCATCAAGACCTGCAGTGTGAATGTAGCCTATGACAGCTAGGTGCCCTCGCTTAGGGCTGTAGAAAAACCTGATCATTACACCTCCACCACCGTGTTGGTATGACGTGTTTGTGCTAAATTAATCCGAACATGTTTCTGTGTTTTATTTAACCTAGTTTATGTATATAGCGCCAATTCACAACATGTCATCTTAAGGCTCTTTACAGAGACTCTTCAACCAGATCATACAGTCAAATTCATTCAAAGTTTTCTAAGGAAAACCAGCTGAATGCATCAAATCATTGGCTCTTCAGCAATCCCTCACACCAAGCATGCTTGTAGTGACAGTGGAGAGGAAAACTCCCTTTTAACAAGAAGAAACCTCCAGCAGAACCAGAACTACTCACAATGGAAAAAATCTGAATCTTTAAAACTCAAATTTTCTTTAAATAATTGCATTTTGTCTTGTATGGAGAAGGCAAGTGGGACACTTTGCCAATGGAACAAGACAATTTACTTTTAAAATAAGAAGAAATTATTTAATTTACTTATTTCAAGCGCATATTATGTAATTATCCTATATGAAGAGGAAACATATT
>NW_015150668.1:1030409-1033747 GCF_000732505.1 Cyprinodon variegatus
AGTTGGATTAAAGAAAACATGTTTTTGTTGAATTGTTTTTACTCGTCAGATTTTTCTCATCTGCTAAAATATCGAAAGAAATCTCTCCCTGTTGTGGCCTGTGACTTTATCCAACCCCTTTGAATTGGTCAGCGATGTTGGCCATAGGGTCGCAGACACAAACAGAAATCCTGTGGTACAGCGAACAAGAGAAAACACAGTCATTACCGTGGTAATAGGTGCCACACACCAAAACACTGAGGGATCAGAAGAAGAAGCTTCCAAAGGATTGAAAGGAGATTTATTGTTGGTTTATTTGCACCTCTGAGGTCACGTATCTGTTTTGATGTGTGTTTGTGTGATCTGAGGGCCATATCCACCCAGTATTGACCCTGTCTGATAGAAGCATGATGTCACTCAGGCCTATTTGGAGCCCGACTGACTGTCTATCCGCTATTTATTTAAAAAAAAAGCAACATAAATAATTTGCACACATTCAAAACCACAGCGATAGAATTTCAGTTTTAGCTAAGTAATTGCTTATTAAAGGTGAAAGCACAATGGAAATACTTCTAACATTAATTAAACTCCCTGCTTAAATATTTTTAAGCAACTATATGCAAGATAACAGGGAACTATAAGCCCCGACTGACATTAAATTATGATGTCTATATGAAACCTTTGAGTACCATTTAGTTCCAATCAATATGCTTAAAGTTCAACAGAAACCATATAGATTGGAGGAAAAAAGAATCCGACAAAACTAAAAGATAGGTTACTGTAAAGTAAAACTGAATCAGTTCATAATGCAGTAAAGGTAAAATAATTTTAAATTGGCTTCACTGGATTGTTCCAATACTGCACTGTATTAGTATTGATTTACTTCTATTCCTCAGAATAAAAGCAGTTTCTGTGGAGTAGAGAAGATGATTTATTCAAAGTGAACTAAAGTTATAGGCTCTCGGCTTCATAGCTTAGCAGCACTCACAAAGGACCTGAAAGCAGTGAAGCCATTACCATCACAAATGTCTTCATAAAATCCACTTATGCTATTTAATATTCATCAGATCCAACAATTCGCTAACATTCCTTAAAGCACTCAGAGCTCAGTCAGAGTCGAGCAAACTCTCCTAGTATGTTTCACATTAGCCTGGTGGTAATAGTGCACGGCTCACGGGACGTTTTCCACTTTGTCTCCCACTGTGAGCTGGATTCAGTCTGTCCCAGTTGGAAGAGTTTGGGAGAGGGGGGGGACCTCTGACCATTTGGGTTTAAACAGCAGAGCAACATGGATGGCTAAAAGCTTAGCCTGACCCTAAAAGGATGCTGACCCACATTTGGTGTCAGGAATGGCTCTTTGCGCTGCTTTGCTGTCAGATTGCAGTCCCACATTTGTGCTCAACTGGAATGTTTTATTTATGCACTATATTGTGCAGCTCTGCCGTATTTACAAAGCACTGCTGTGTTTAGTTTAAATGTAGGGTTTTAGCTCTTTGGTGCTGATTTAGTTAATTAATAATCTGTATACATTTGACCTTTAACTTTCTGAATAAATCACAAAAGAAATTCATATATATGTTAGAAGATACTCATGATACATTAACTTTTTGACAGATTGAGTAAACCAAAAGATGAAGCATGGTACATAGTTTAATACTGCTGTAGATTGAAATAAACTAGTTCTTTGTTTAAACAATGCAGGCAAGTTTCCTTTTACTTTATCCTTAAAAGTTTATTATTGGAAAGATTTTTCTGCTTTGCAGAGAAATCTCTACTTCTTGCTCCAAAAGACCAATATTAGGAACAGCCAAAGGCCACATTAGAGGCTAAAGGATTGCTGTTCTACAAAGCAGTGGGTGTTTCTGCCTTTGAGTTTATCTTTTGTGGTTCATTATAAGTATAGCACATATTCCTTGGTTTTATTTGGGCTTATAAACTCCCAGCTATCTTTGTGCATCTGGTGCATAGTGCTCTCTAACATTGATATGAAGATCCACATTTTGCCTTTATTAAAGTGGTGAAAGTTTCCTTTTAAATGGCAGCGTATATACTGAGAGTGGAAGGGGATACATTGTCACAGATTCAGGTCTAGCACAGGTTACTACAAACTGGACTTGGTGCTTTGTACGTATGGTAAGATTACCAGTCTTGATGTAGATGGCAATTTATGGATAATTATGTGTTTAGTGAATCATGTTTTGTGTTCACAGGACATTGAACGCATCTTGAAATGTTATCTTAAAGGCCTAGTGATGACCCGTTTTCTGTTTTCTTGCAGAGTCAAGTTGCTCTTTCTATTTACAGATTCCTTGTGTTTTAAATAGTTGATGATGCCATTTACTCTAAGTTCCCCATGACTCTGGAAGACAAACACAGCCATGGCATTGGACAACCTCCATCATGCCATGGGTGATGAAAAGCTTTTTTTGTTGTTTTATGCCAAACCGAGCAAGTATTTTGGTCAGCAATAATCTTAGCCTCATTGTCAAAAGGTGCATTTTAACTCTGAAAACCATCCAAAGTCGTAAATTCCTCTGTTGTGCCTCTGCTGTTTTTTGTGTGCATTTCTACTCTTAGCTCTCGGTTCCACTGGGTGTAAAAGCGATGTGTACACGCTTGCAAAGCAGCTGTGTCAGAACTTCTCCTAGCCACCATAATGCACAGTGATCGTTTTCAGAAAGGAGCAACTCTACACGGTTGGACTCAGATCATGTCAGGATTACATTATTAGTATTGTAGTTATAGTCTTTAGATAGCAATAAACCATTGAAGTGTTTATTATGCCAGTTCTAACAGCATATCGTTTACTTGTTTTTTTTAAATGAAGAAAAGAATAACCACCCAATTAGAAAAGCAGCCAGCGACCGGCATGTCTGGGACACTTTAGTAACGTTCCATAACGTACCACGTTGAAGCACTTTGATTAACTACAATTGCTGCGATCAGCTACGACTGCCCACTGATGCGGCACAGTGGCATGTACGCGCTGTGTCCACATCTAGAAAACAGTCCAGTTCATATAAACCTCATCCTTACATGATGAAAGGGTTTTGACTAATGTTGTTTTTTGACCCTTGAGTTTGGGAGAGACTTCCACTGTAGGAAAAAAAAACTGGGGATTTCTGAACATAAGTAAATTATGGTATCATCTGCATAAAGTTAGACTTTAACTTTAGACATATTTCCTCAAAGTTTGCCCAACTTAATTTAAGTTTTCAACTTTTAGACTGCAAAATTTAATTACTTTTTACTAGGGATGGAACGTTTTATGAAAACCGTCCGAACCGTTCAGTTCAACTGTCTCAGTTCGGTTTGCGTGTGTTGCGTTCGGTTCATGCGCTGCTCCTTTTTCTCATAGG
>NW_015150668.1:1034175-1046627 GCF_000732505.1 Cyprinodon variegatus
AGTGATATTGAATATTTTCCTTGGTATCCCTACTGCACTGAATTTTAGTATCATAACACCCCTGATACATTCTTTCTTTTGATGCAGGGTACAGGTCAAATTTCAAGGAGCTCATTGTCCATTTCTGCTCATATATTCCTGACTGACCTAATCAACTTAATACACACAGATAGTCAGGTGCACAACACAAAACTACTCAGGTTACCAGCAGGGACTTTGGTTGTAAAGGACAAAGCTTTAGTCCACCGATGCATAGAGAATAGCAGAATCATTAGGGATGAAGCACATGAGTTTGCTCTACGTTGCAGCGTGTTGCAGCATCCTCTCCGACAATTTCTAAGCTCGTTTCTTCTGTTTTCCTGCTCTACTCATCACATATTCTCCTGCTTACTCCCCAACGGCATGTAGCATTCGCTATTAATATATTTATGCACTACTTGTTCCCTTTATTTTCTCCACTTGCGAACACAAAGCTATTCTTGTTTCTCTTTCTTTTTATGTTCCAACATACTTGGAGTTGATTAGGGGTTAAAAAAAAGGGACTACGGTCTCAACGGTAGTTGCTTTGCTTTTGTTTTACTTTATCTTTTATCATGTGGAAATCAAAATGAATTGTTTCTGTTCTGCATTCAAAAAGTATTGTACAAGATATCACACTGTTTTGGAAAAGCTTGTGTCTGGTAAGAAACCACAGATCAACAGTTGAACCCCTTGGCAGAAAAATAGAAATCTGACTTAGTTTTACTTTGTGTGGTTCTGTTGTGGCTCATTAACTGAAAACGCACTTGCCTCTTCGATCTGCTGCACACTTCGCCGTGCTTTTACTCCCCCACTCTTTCAGCATGTCTTTACACCACATAAAAATTACATCAGAGCCCTCATCTTTAAATAGCCTATGACATTTATTGATGGGCTGAAGTGGGCTTTCTCTGCGCCGGTTCGGCCCGGGGCCTATTAAAGCAATTGAGTCTTCTTTGCATTCTGCCTTTGAAGCATTGGGTGAACGGCTGCGCCCGTCCAGACTGCGGTTAATCATTAGTCATAGCAATGCGCTCTGTGTGAAAACTGCTGCTTTTATGGCAGCAGCAGGCACAGCATGGGGCATCCGTTATGAAGCTCGTAGATAATGTCATCGGTGGCCGTGAGAAATGGAGGGAAAGTGTGTAGTGTGTGCACGCGTGTCCCCTTTGATTCCCTTGGGGTATTAAACATCGCTCCGATGATAAGGAGTTGTCTTCTGTGTGATGATGTGGTAGTCCTTAACAGTCTAGGTCATATTTCTCCTTCTTGTTTTGTTTTGGATGTGAACTTCTACAAAGGTTTTTGACCCATGTTCTTGATCTGGGGAGAAGATATCCAGCCCGAAGGTACTTTGTTTTGTTTGTACTCGGGTGAAATTTAGCTACAGAACTAATCCGATGTGCAGCAGAGGTCTGTTGGGAAACACCTGCCCTAAAAGCAGCTGGATTGATGTGGTTGGCTTTCCAAATCTGAGCTGTATACTCTGATGCACCTCAGTTATTTTAAGTATTTTAATTGATAGAAGTTTTTTACAATTTAAAGGAAAAGTCCGCTCAGCAAGGAATAATCAATGGATACTTATCATTACCTACAACTAATATGTTTGCGGTGATTTAATAAATTTAGCGTTAATCAGTAAGACAATAAAAACAATAATTATCGTTGCGATCGCTGAGTTCTGGAAAGGCCATTTTTGCCCAAATATAGTAACACCTGACATCTTCCGGCAGTGACGTCACAGTGCGGTAAGCCTACCGCCATTCTCTCTGCTTTACAAGCAAAATCAGTGGGAACTCCTAGACACATCTACTGTAATATCAACAGCAATTATTGAAGATTTCCAGAGGACTTCACCATTGCAATTCAACAGAGCTATAGTTAAACTGACAATGCCCACGTGCATGGCAGTTGGATGTTTTAATACATCGGGTAAAAGTGGAAAAAAAAAAATCTTTGTTAATTTCCCTTTTAAATTCTTAATACTACACAAACAGGTTACTGCGGTCCTGGTCGTAGAATTGCCAACTTGAAGAAGGAGGATTTTCCATTGAACTTCTGGCCAGAGAAAATACATGTTATATTTAGCAAATATTGCGAAAAAAAAATGTTTTCAAGATGACTTGGATAATTACGCGTTGTGATAAATAACAGATACAGCACTGGGACTTGCTCACCAGCCGATACCGCACCGTGACTTCAAAACCGGTAGGTGGCAGTAGTGTTCTTTGACAAACATGGATGCCTCCAGTAAAGCACATTCAAATAAAACTAGTCTGAATCAAAAGCACTGATCATTTATTGAACAGTATGTAATAATTTCCTATTTAAAGCACTTTCAGAAGTTTGTATTCTGAATATGAGCGGACTTTTCCTTTAAATAGTAAACTGAACTCAACCTCATGATTTTGGAGCTTGGATCAATTAGCATGCTTGCCCTTGACTTTGCATCTATCTCTTTGGTTGGATTGAATCTCCCTGTACAGTAAATTGAGGCGATGTTTTGTTAGATCAGCAGACTATTAGTTTTTATCTAACATAAAAGAAATTTGAGTCACAATATAAACCACAGCCAATGTTTTCTATGATTTTAAGCATAAAAACAAAATGTAACCAAATTTTAATTCCCGTGCACATGTTTTTTACCACTTCAACAACTTATTTTAAATTAATGTTGACTAATATGGTTTAGCTAAAGATGCTGCTTCGCTCAACATCCTGGAAACTTCAATCATATCTGGCTGTTTCTACATCAAAGAAATAACAGTATAATCAAAGCTGGTTTTCTTTTAAAATTAATTTTAATAAACATGTTTTTGCTGATTGGTACTGTACACTACTGCTAAAGTTCAATGTAGGAATAATTCTCTATTGCACATGAGCAAGCATGCGTATTAAAACAATGTATGCTGATCCGACAGAACACTGATCTGACAGAACACCGGCATACATTTTAAATTTGGCTATTCATAGATAAACTGAATTAAATGTAATTAGTGGATTCCAGTGCTTAATGTTGGAGATGGCAGTTGAGTGACTATTATCTCTCTGTTGTCATATTTATTTGCATGGCCCCAGCAAGTCCCAAAACCAAGGAATTAATTCTTTCTTTCTCCCAGTCAGTGAATGCATCATACCTTTATGTTACCCTATACAGTATAAAGTGTGGAAGTTGTTTCTGCTATTAGGTCATATGAAGGCTATAGCTTGATCACTGCAACTAATCCCTACAGAGGACAGAATCATTGAACCACCTCATCTAATGAACCAAAAAACCAGTAGAAAGAACATCTATAAAAACGAGATCAAGTCCAAGATTCCTAAAATCCCTGCAGACCACGGATATCTGAACGTCCTCAGTCTCTGTTGCCGTTTTGTTCGCTGCAGCTTCATTGGTGCTAGAGTGAAATGTCACTCTCAGTTCACTCAGCAGCATGTGTGATTGCAGGAAATGGACATCATGGCTCCCAGTCTTGTCTTCAGCTCAGCGTGGTTCCCACCACAGCGAGACCTCAGGTTTCCCACATGGAGAGCAGGAAATAGAGGGAGCTGCTTTCAAAGCTGTCTGTTACAGCCTACTTTAATACGCTAGTTTTTAAATAGCACAGAGATGCTGGGAAAAGTTAAAGATTTGGGGGGAAAATAGTTTTTCTTTTGTTATTAAACAAAAACGTTTAGTAAAAATCACCCCAAATTTTAAATGAATGAGGATTTTTATTTGCAGTCTTTGGTGAAAAGGTTGTTATTGTTACCTGAGTCTCCTTCCAACTAAAGCTCCACTTCATTACAACATCACACAAGTTATCTTGAAAGCTGCTGCTTCATAAAGAATCATTTATGATGACTTTTTGTAGTAACTTGTTTAATAGTTTATCTGAAACCTATCAAAGAAACATGTGAACGTTTTCCCATCGACTATTACAGTGTTGCAAAAGGCAATGAGAAACCGAACAATTTTTTAAAGTGTCTTTCTGCCATATTTCCCATTAGAATCACTGTTCTATGTTTGAACGGGTCATAGAAAGCCTTTTTTAAACAGTTAAAAAAAGGCTTTCTATGTTTACACCTCGAAGCTCTATCTCTCCGGTTCTTTTTCCTAAAAAGAGATCACTCGGGGGACAAACCCTTTAAATAACACTTGATAACTTATATGTATTGAATAACCATGACAACAGATTTTGATAGAAATTGTAATCTTACTCAGATTAGAGAAGTTGCTTAGAATTACAGAAGGCAGCTGCTCACCCCCGGGCTCACCTCTCAGCAAGTGGCCCTGATTAACAGTTAAAGAGGCATTTTATAAATCTCCAGTCTGCCACATCATCACATCATAGCAGATGAGTGGACATCCATGTCTCCAGCCTTATCAAAATATTACACTTTTCTCTTAGCTGAAGGACATCATTCTCATTCCATTCCCCAAATATTTACCATGTACAGAATGAAGATTATAACTGTATATCCAGACAGAGGAACTGTCTTAATTAGATAAACTATTGTGGAAAATATCAGTTCAAACACGCAGCAGGCAGCTAATATTAAGGTGTAATAAACTCATACATCATAAATGATAATCATCCTAACAGGACAGAAGGAATTGATAACACCTTCACTTTGTACAGTCATAGTGAAAATTGTAAAAGTTTTTTATTTTTTTATTTGTTATTAAATGTTCAGGTTTGATCTGCAATATACATTGATATGCTTATATTTTTTGTATTTAGTTTCACCTAATGTATTTGCAGTGGATATAAATCCTTTATTTTCTCCTTTTTTAAGATTTAGTAGATTGATTTGATTCAAATAAACAAAAAATGAAACAAGAACAAAACTTACTAGAATGTGCCTTGAGATGACGTGTTGTGAATTTATATAAATAAACCGAATTGAACTGATATTGAAACATATAGAGTAGAAATAAAAACTTTATTCCTTACCCCTTTTTATTGTATCAGTTTCCTAAGTAATTTATATCTGAAATAAAACATGCATAATAAAAAAACACCATCTAAAATTAACCATTTCAAAATCAAACGGTAAATGTTTGTTATAACAAAATGTTTGAATCCATTAATAAAAAAGAACAAGCAGCAAACCACATAATGCTACCAAATATATTGTTTCTATACTTTTTTTTTTTAATTGATTTGTATTTTGGCCATTTTTCTTTCAAACCGTCATGCTAACCATTCCATAGGTTAATCCCCTTAAAGCCCTTGAGATTGAACGAATGGTTGCTTTGGGGTTATTGCACCATATATATTAATGCTCTGAACTTCCATATCAATGCATTTTTTTGCACCATGTTTTTTTTCTCCCACACTGTTTACATTTGATCATTGCTGCACTTTATGGAAATGTTAATTTACTGTCTGAAAACTGTACTAAACTAAATTTCATTTTGTATGCACTCTGTGTATAAAGTAGTAGCCATTCAAAATGTCCCTACTTCCCTTGATGTGTCCTTGGTTGGTCCCCTAAATTTCCTTTTTAAACATCAAGCTTTGTACTAAAATATTCTTTCTGTCATTAAGATCTAAAGAGAAGCGTCATCTCCTGGTCAGACCCTGTAGTTCAGTGAAAGGGTGGAGACAGAGCAAAAAAATATGTCTGGTTCATGGAGGGGGATCCGCTGGGAGTTGAAGGGGAGTGGGCTGCCATTCATCTGGCGCTTGATTGGGTAATCCCAGTATCCCAGCATCATTCATGTGCATGCCTGTCCTATAATGACAACTGTAAGGCTGAAGCCAGCACTGAAGTCAGGAGCTCATTTTCAACCCTGGATAGTTTTTTTACTGTCCGCCCCACGAAAGGTGAAGGGAGCTAGGAACAGGAGGTAGGGGCTACAACTTTAGGTATTCAGATGAAGCCCCAGGTTATCAAAGCTCAGGGACAACTGGTGTAACCAACATCATCTTGGATGCATCAGGTCATCCTGAGACCAACTGATTGGTTGAAATACTCTCCTGTAAAAAAATTCAATTATTATTCAACAGTTTTTTTTGATAAAATCCTTGTAACATACACTAGTAGTTATTCAACATTTTCCCACTTTTCTTGATGGGCCCTTGGCTGGTCTCCTAAAATTCATTTTTAAACATCAATATTTGTACTGTAAACATTCTTTCTGTCATGAGTTTTCGACATTAAGATCTAAAGAGAAGTGTCCTCTCCTGGTCAGACCCGGCAATTCAGTAAAAAGGTAGAGTCAGAGTAATTTCTGCCATTTGATGGGGAAGGGCGATTTTGAATTAACCTGACTCCGCCAGATGGATTTGCTCCAATATCCATCTGGAAACCTTCCGTAGAAGTAATTTTGGAAAGGGGCGGCGAAAATACTGTTTAGCTGATTGGCCTATGTTGGTGATAGACGGGCCAAATAAACCAATCAGATCAACGAAGCATATGACGTACTAACAGAGCCACGATGAAAACACAACCACAAGCCGAAACCAGTCGGGAGAAGAGCAAAAACATCTTTTCCTCTGAGAAAAGCCTCCAGAGCAGTGTTTTGCTCTTCTTTCAGTGAAGAAATACTCTGTAATTCCGATAAAACTTGCCCGATAGCCACGCTAACGCTAGTTTCATCGGCTGAAGCCGCCATGTTCTTTAGACTGAACTGTCGCGCTTCTCGTTGCGTCACACCTCAATCCGCCTCAAAGCCAATGCTGATTGGACGTTCTTTTGGTGAACTGCTCCAAATTTTGTTCAACGGAGAGTCTCCAGACTGATCAGCGAGTGAAATCTTGAAAGCTCGCGAGATCAGGATGGTCTCACGAGGCTAATTTTGAATGGCTGCTACTGTAAAAAATGACAATAAAAGTTGTGTAAGTCTTGTTGGTGTCTGTGGTAAGCTAAAGAAAAAAAAATCCCTTAATTCTGTCAGCAAGGACTGACAGACCCCCCCCCCCACACATACACACACACCCACACCCCCCACCCATTAGCAGCATGTGTCCGTATTCTTAGCTGTTGGTTTCTATCTCACTCAGCAGGTCCTGTTCTGATCTTCAGCCGACTACTAAGCAGGTTTAAAATCCTTGATGGAATGAATAAAAGACAGTTGATTTATTCCCCAAATTTTATTTAACATTTTTATATTGGTGTTGATGGTTTATAAAAAGAATCTGAGGACTTGTTTCTGAGGAGCTGAGTTTATTTGTTTCCCATCTGAATTAAATTAAACGTCTGTTCCTTGGATTCTCCTCCTCCTTCCCTCCACTTTAATAAGTCTTAACTGCATTTGAGATTAAGAGACCTCCTGTTTCAACAGCTCCAAAGTAATTATAGCCAACCCACTTTCACTCTTCCATTCGCACACACACACGCAAAGCCCAAAAAAGTTGTTCCGTATTTAATTAAATGCAATCATTTCACCATAGTAGAAAAAAAAAGGAAAGGCTTATTAATCTAATTAGGAGGCTCTCCAAGCTCTTTCTGGAGCGTGTTGAAGATTGGAGCAAAGTGTGAATCTGCATGTTTGGATCTTTTATTTCAGTGCGCTGCGTTTCAGTGGCGATATCTATCGGCCTTTTTACTGAGGCTCTGAAATGACTTTGCTGTGTTGAATAAGGCCAGCAGCTGCTGCTGGGTGGACATGTGCTGCTGTAATAACGGCTGTCAGAACAAAACGTAATTATTTCTCTCAGCTTCCGTTTGCTTAAAGCAAATTAGCCATTGTGAGGGAATGTATTAATGGTTCAGCAGAGGGACGTGAGCTTTATTTGTGATGGAGTTGCTGAACTTTTACTTTGATCTTAGATTAGCACTTTAACATGATACTGGATTTGGTTTTATCAGTGGCCGAATGATGGAGTCGGTTAGTTTCCAGAACCTTAGAGCCATCACTTGCTTTTATGCAGGGTTATAACATTTTCATTATAGATTCCCACTATATCCACAACTAGGTCAGTATTAATGCAGATTTCATAGCATTCGGCCACAAATTTAGTTGAAAATTACATTTTTCAGGACTGTGCTCAGAGTTTTTAACATGCTGCCTAAATTAAACAATTGTTACATTTCTTAGAAACAGATCTATGATTTGTCTGAATTTGAAGGAAGAAAGTTCATCTTTTTAAAGAATATGCACAAAGAATAAAAATCATTGCAATGTTAGAACCACCTTTTTAACCACCCCCAGCTTGGATATTATAGGGAATTCAATTAAATATTCAACTCTGATAAGGACTTTTGTTATCATTTCATAATGTTTAAGATAATTGTGAAGTTGTTAAGGTTTTTAAAATATCATTATATTTGATAAAGGCTAAAATTAAAATGTTTTAATATATATATTTTAAATATGCTTAGTAATGTGCCAAAGCATGCTGCTGGTAATGTTTTTATGGGAATATTCAGAGGAGCACCTTGTTTTTCCTTATGATCCAGGTGAAGAACGAAAATAAATCCGTGTTTAAAAGCTGGAAGTAAACCTTTATATTATACTTTTGCTAATGTAAACTTTAGGGCACCGTCTCCTTTCCCTTCTTAGTTCTGGTTTGGTATCCTGCACATTCTAGATGTCTCTGCTTCCACACCTAAATCAAATTGTACAATGAACTCCTCAGCATGCAGTCAAGTTCTCCGGAGTCCAGCTAATGACCTAAATATTTGGTTCAGATCTGAAGATGACAAAGAATGAAGAAAATAAGTATTTGAACACCCGGCTATTTTGCAAGTTGCCCCGCTTAGAAATCATGGAGGGTCCTGAAATTGTCATCGTAGGTGCATGACCACTGTGAGAGACATAATCTATAAAAAAAAAATGCCTGGCGTACCAGAGTCTTCTAAAATGCTGGCATATGCTGAGCTTTCTGTGTATTTTTCAGTTTCAGGCGTATACATAGCATATTCAAACCTATGTCCAACGGCAGCCTAACTTATGCATAAGGCATTGCAGCGTAATGCACATGAAATGCCAGAAGCCTGAGGAGGGCAGCAATGCACCCGGCCTGCCTAAAAAGATTTCTTTGATCGCAGTATTAACCTAGCGACTGTTTACCACCTGCCAAAAGAAAAAAAGAATAAACAAATGAAAAGAAAAACAAAGAAAGATGGTTTGCAGTGTCAGCAGATTCAGCGTCATGTCTGCTAGGAAGTTTGTTGGTTGTGGGCGTTGGCGTGTATGCAGGGAGGATCCATCACACTCACCTTCTCGCTCACCCTATGATGCGGATAAAGTGTGGAGGAGTAAAGGCGGTTTCCTCTTGTGAACCCCCTTTTATACCAAAACGCTGCCAATACGCCATTATACATTAGCTGTACGTTAGAAACAGCGGTCATCTGGAACACGTCAGATACGTTGATATGTGTTGGAGACAAGTTCTTGATAAGTTACGCAGAAGTTATGAACAATTTACTCATTGGCTGTTGATGAGCTGGACGCCACAACTTATGAGTAACTCACACTTAACGTATGTCAACGATCAGATAATTTACTTGTAACTTATAGCCCATGTTTGAGCATACGATGGCATCCGACATACTCAACGCATATCGAAGTGTGCCAGCGGGCTTCAACGTACCCATAACTTATCCGACGTATGCCAGTGTTTTTTTGCCAGATTTTCCATACGCCAGGCATACGCTGTCTAAATTGTCAAGGGGTGACAAGGGCTTAACTATAACTGTAAGCTAGATTTAAAGGTGTAGTTCATTCTACATGGTATCAGTCTGGTAAGGCTCCAGGGGAAAGTGTTCACAAAAGGGAGGGAACATCCAGTACAATTCTTTGAGCTGATTGGGTAACTCACCAAGTGGCTCTTCCCTTTCATGTTGAGTTAACCGATTAATTTAAACCCTTAGCAAATCAGCTCATGAGGAACGAGCAGACATCTTCCCATCCACAAAGGCACAAATCTCGTCCTTTTTGCTCATTTTTCAAAAAGAAATAGAGGTTTTCCAGCTAAAATTAGTGCAGCCATTTTTGTTTTGCTTCAGCCTTCCTCCTCTGGTTGACACGGTGACATCGTACGCGTCACTGCTTTTCATTGGTCCCAAACATTTCTGTATCAAGGCAAAAAAACAAAAAATTTCTGTATCAAGGCTAACACAGCTAAAGCTTCTTGCAAGATGTATTTTTTGGAGGTTTGAGAATTTGCAAATTTTATTAAATTCATCTAAAAGGTACAGGACATCAGAGGATGTGTGCTTAAAACATTTGAAGGACTTCTTTTGAAGAACTTAGAAGTTCTTTATTGTATTTGTGTGAACAATATTATTTTGCGGTTTAACACTTCACAATTAAATTACTGTTTTGTTTTTTTGAAGAAATAAGCCATGTTAGTATATTAAGGTCTGTGTTCTGTCAAACAGCCGTCAAATTCATGGACAAAAGGCTCTGCAGCATTCAGTCCGCTCTTCTTTGGCTCGTCTTTCATAGTGTGATTGTGAGGGGCTAAAAACATAAATTTTTTGCTATTTTTTAATGTCTTAATTTTCCCTTTCAGCTTCTACTTTCTTTAAAAAAATTTCCATGGCAATAACCACTGAATATATATATATATATATTTTTAGATATTTTACGACATGTTTCATGCTTAGGCAAATAATCTCCAGTCATTCTCTTTGTTTTCCCATAAATAATTTTAAAATGTTGTCCTGCTGCCCTTTATAGACTCTCAGGTAAATCAGTGACCCATTTAACTGGTAAATGAGTTCTTAAATTACACACAGAGGAAACATTTAAGCATAAAGGGATCAGAATTAGTCCCCATTAAATGATGTTTTCAAGATGTCCACCCTCCTTTTACTGCGTCTGCATATCCTGTTACATATTACATCCATCGGTTGACTTTAAACAGGAGCCAGACGTCTCCATGCTGCTGCCCTCTGTACTCTGGACATCAGCTGGTGTCAAACCTGCCAGCTTGTTGCTCTCAAGGGTGAAAATGGAGGATTATAATTTAGAGTGAAAGAGACAGAGGAGACGTTTTCTTATTGTTTTCTTCATTTTTCTCTCCAGCAATCTTGGGAAATGCTCTTGAAAAGAAGTTGTAGTTCAGTAGAGAAGGTAGGAGAAATGAAGTGTTGACAGCTCTCATGCTTCAGGGAGGATAATGTCTTTTTCACTTTCTCTTGATCCTCTGTAAGTTTTTTTTTTTTTCCCCTCGACTTTCAGGTTTTTCTCCTGCCTGATATTTTATGTTCTCGAATGTTTCAAATCAGTTTTAACTTGCTTTTTTATTTTCTGTCTGGTTTAAATGCATAGATTCAGCCCGAGATGATGGTTGCTAGACAAAGAGAGCTTAAGAATATCAACCCCCACCCAAAGCCCCGCCTTCTTGTACTCCTGTAGACCTTTTTCATTTTTCTTCAGTGTCTTAATAGAATTTGAATAGTGGACCTGCCAGGTCCATGCAGGACCTATCGATCCCTTCCAGCATCTTTTCCTCCCCCCTTTAGGATAATGGATTGCCATCATGTCCTCCCTGAGCCCCAGCCCCCTTCCTCTGGGCCTGTTAGTACGAATAATGACTAATCAATATGCGCTGGAGTCCCTGCGACCGTCGTTTTAACACTTGATTTATGCCAAACACTTTCTTAGTCCTTTTGCTTATCAGCCGGTCAATTTAACCAGTCGCAGCCAAGTCCTCTGCTCTCCTCATCTGGACCTTAAACATGCATACATTATTTGTACGTTCGCAGAACTCTTCCATCCATCTTGTCTGGTCAGGTTGGTAGACAGTTTGCTGTCCTTCACCTTCAACATGTAGATTTGTAATGATTGTGGATCTGAGTTCATGGCTCGGCTCTCTGCGGACAGGCTCTAATGGCTGATCACTGCATCAAGATACGATTTTTCTCAACTTTGTCAAGTCTGCTGCTTCAATCATGCCTTGTTTGCTCTTTCATCGTACATGATCCCTGGACCTGATAGGATTTAATGAGCTGGGAGGTCAGGTAACGGTGTGATTAAGCTGGGCATCAGCTAAAGCTAATGAGGAAGTTATCTTAGGAGTCCTGCGTTCCTTGGTCAGATGTTTGCCAACTGAACTAATAATTTTGGACCAAAGTTAGTTTCAGTTAATACAGCAAGAAATGACCTATCTGGCCTGAAATGTATGTGTAGTGATGGACTCAGACTTGAATCTTCAAAAACACATAAAGAGAGTAACAAAGGATTGAGGTGATTGTCCTTTCTAATTACCATATTGGTTAATTGATCTCTAGCAGTACAGGACTCAGACTTCTCATTTCTTCTGTTTTGCTTTTTTTTATAAGCAATTTTCTTTCTTCCATTTTACATTGTAAATGTTGGGGGTGCACAGTCCGTAGCACTGCAGCAAGAAGGTTCCGGGTTTGATTCCTGGCCTGGGGTCCTTCTGCATGGAGTTTGTATGTGCTCCCTGAGCATGTGTGGGTTCTCTCTGGGTACCCCGACTTCCTCTCACAGTTAAAAAATGGTTATTTGTCCTGTTTTTCTCTGTGTT
>NW_015150668.1:1047020-1068659 GCF_000732505.1 Cyprinodon variegatus
TAAAATACATCATCCACTCATCCATCCATCTGTCTATTCATATATAGTATTTTCATTTTGTTAAAAGTTCTATCATAAATTCACAGCTAGTTTCTATTTATAGATTTAAATGGGTTAAAAAAAGACAAACTGTAAAAACTCCACATTTTTGATGGCAAACAATATTCTAGATCTCAGATTCTTTCTTATTGAAATCATTTGCTTCACTTTAGCGAATTATTGATTTATCTTGTACTAATTAATCATTACAACTTGCAAAATTCAATAATCAATCCATCCACCTTTAGATTAATAACATGGAAAAGAATTAGAAAGTACATCTATAAAAGCCATAATCCTCCCTATAAGTAAACATAGTTTACCCCCAAAATGTTGGATTTTATGGAAATGTCAAATAAATGAACGACTGTCATTAATCTCTTTAAGGGATTAAGAAATACATTTACTTAAACCTCTTCTCTTTATCTGATCTTGAGGGGTAAACACTCCAGATTTTTCTAGTTCCCATTTACTGTTCCAAAACTAAACTCTTAATTTCCTAACTTGGCCTCTACAGATATATTAAGTTAATTTTATTTCCTCTAATAATTCCCACTGAGTGAGTTAATCCTGTTTTGTTCTGTGAAGCATGTGAAGACATTCCCATGGATTATTATGTGATTATCGGTTTTACTTACCTTAACTGATGACAAGATTATTTAGAGGAATTTGGGAATTCCAAATTGTAGCTAAGCACATAAAAAAAATCTTTAATAAAAGTTAAATATCCAAATTGGGAGTTTATTATTTTCTCTTTTTTCCTTCTATGTTTTAAAACTACTCCCAATTTTGACTCTTTTAGCTCTAATTCTGTGTGTCTCATTATGCAACTTCCTTATTTGGGTTCACTTAATATCATTTAAGTAAGATTAATCCTCTATAAAAAGGAGCTTATGCATTTTTACTATGTCTTTTCCATATTTTAACATTTAATGCCACAAGTATCACATCGTGATTATATGTGCTAATCCCTCCAAAAAACAGAAGAATTGGCTGCAGACGCTCCATCATTAACACTAATCCACACTCTACCCTTGCCATGTTCCCTCGTCTATTTCAGGAGCTAGTTTCTCTCTATTTTTCCTTTTCAAAAAAAAACATATGTGGTTATAAACTAACCCTTGTATCCTGTCCAATTCTGTGGATCTTTTTTAACGCTCCGTGGATGCTGAATATTCCAGTGATCGCACCCTTACAGAAGCAGGTAATGACCATTGTTTATAAAGTAGTAGCTGCTAGAGTATTTATTTATAGTTGCACCAAGTAGACGTGTTTCCTAGATGGTGCATTTGCATTTGTAAATGCAGATAGTTTGTTTGTCTCGCCTTGGATTAACAGGAAGGCTGAGATTTGCAGTTTAATGTAGTTGATCCCACAGCTCATTACAGACATTTCCTATTGACTCCACATGTAGCTCAAGTATGTAATAATTAGAGGTCATTCCTTTGAAGCAAATCTTACCATGAAGACAACAGCACTGCTATGCAAACACTGCTACTGACAGTTGCTTAATAGTTTTTGTTGATAAGCATTATAGGAAATATAAATTAATTAATTCATGTTTCTTTAAGTATCCTTTAAAATGTACATCTCTAGAGTAGTTTTAGGAAAGTGATATATAGTTTAAAATTCTCCTAAAGGATTTTTTTTTCTCTTTCCAAGAAAAATCTTAATTACTTTACAGATTCAGGTAGTTTTTTTTCATAGCGATATCCACTAAAGGAAGTGGTCACCTTAGAAAGAATTTTGTATACAAAATTTCCAGTTCGTTCAATTAAAATAAAAATAAAAAAAGCCTGTAAAGAAAATTGAGCTTTTCCAACCTGTGATGCGTCTGTTGATGCATCAAACAATAATTAATCCATCCATCATGAATTGATTGACAAAAGTAATAATAAATAAAAAGCAGAAATTATAATATTTATTTTGATGCAGCTCCTGATCGAAAATGTTTTTTAGCAACACGTTCCGATTTTTTTTATGTAAAGTTCTGGAAATGGACTTCTGCACCTGTTGACAGGTAATGTTGGTTCACTGTTCATGAATAAGGTGCTTGAATTTGTTTCCGACAGGTTGCTTTATAGAATATAATTTTCAGAAGAAAAATGTATTTATTACTTTTTTAGTTTAGTGTTATTTACAGTATATTGTTAGTGTGATTTTTATCATTTTCTTTAATGGAAGGGTATGTTAACTTTCAAGAACAACTATATAACAGTGTTATATAGTTGTTATAATAACACCTATCTAGCAATCCTGTTAAGACAAAGTTAATAACCAGTTTTAACACTTAATAAACCATTATTTAGCTAATCTGTTAAAGCCAGTACACATTTATCTTTAAAATCGATGCTTTAATTTTTTATCTGTTATTTTTTCAAGAACAAATGTGCTTTAACAAAAAATAATCTGGTATAACATACCGTATTTTGACTGAAATATAAAAAAAACCAAGAATCTGCCAAAACATTTGCCCAAAAATAAGGTGCTATTAAAATTTATTTATATATATATATATATATATATGTGTGTGTGTGTGTGTGTGTGTGTGTGTGTGTGTGTGTGTGTGTGTATATGTGATTTCTAGAAAAGCAGCATGAAATTATTTACGTTATAGGTTATTTCTAATAATTGTGCTTGATTTAATACATTTTTAGATATTTGGTTGGCCTATTATAGATTTGTGGGCGAAGCATGAGCAGTTTAATGGAGTGAACCAGTCTGAACACAGCATCCCTCTCTGTCTTTGCAATACATAGCAAAACAAAAACTACCCATTCTCATTTTAAGGTGAAATATATTCACTTAAGACAACTACTAGAAAGCTTTATTGGAGAAAACAGATGAAATTACTATGAAAGATCAGGTTCTAAGATGAAAGAAAAACTGACTTAGGTGGTAATTCTTATAATTATCTTCTAAAGATCTTTCAGCTGCCAACAACATTTATAAAAAATGTCTAGCGTACTATTAAAGGCAGAAAAAAATTAATAAAAAAGACCAAAATTATAGGTTTTCATATTTGAATGGATCTGACTAACTTGTAATCTATGGATGGTGCATGATCCGGCCAATAGAGCCTAGTTGTGCTAACGTAACTGTAACCCACCAGCTAACTTATTTTTGATTATTAATTGCACTTGTGTTAAGCCTGTTATTATGCACCAAACATAATAAATTAGATACGATTAAACATTTAAAAACTTTAGATTTTTAGTTATTTTTCTCTTCCTCTTCTTTGTGTTGTAGTTCTATATTTCCCTTTTTAGCTTGGAGATGATAGGATAGTTGAAGACTATTAAAAGGGAAATGCAGAATAAATTTTATTTCATCTCTCATTTCTGGGCCTCCAGCAGAGATGAAAATGTAAAATGTAGAAGACCAATAAATGAAGGATAAAGTGCTTTAATATGCACAATCAATTCAACATCTCCAGGCTGGGCTATACAATGTAAAATTTATTAGAAGTGATTGAAGAGCTTTGTTCCTGGACGAGATGGCCACCATTAGACGCCATTATACAGCAGCTCCAACAATATGATTAACAGCACTACAGTCTGGGAAGGAGAGGAGAGAGGGGGTCCTGGGGGGGAAGGACCCCTCTGGGCTCTTTCTTGTTCATGTTTGAGCCTTTAAAACGCTCCTCTGTCGCGGTGAGGTCACTCTCACAGCAAATACTCATTGGTCTGTCTGCTCGAGCTACATGAGCTTCCAGCTAATGGCAAAGGGGCCTTTTAAAGTGGCACAGTTAAGCCAAGCCTTACCCATAATGCCTTATTTATGGTCCCCCGGCTCGCTGTAAAACCAGGCTGTGTCAGCAGCAGGCTGTAGAATCTCCAGGGATAAATTCTCTTCATGCCAGGACGTAGTCCGCTCCCCTTTGCCTCCTTCTGTCAGTTTCTCAGCCAACGGTGTCTCAGTCTGCACCGGGACATGCCCTGCATCCATGCACCCAAAATGTTTAAACAGGTGATAAGAAGATGTGTTTATATCGATGGCCAAACTTCCTCACACACCCCAATCCCTTCATCTCCTCTGTCCCCTCAGATCTCTTTGAAGTATCATCTGAAGCTTCTCTCTGGACTCTCTGCCCTTATCTTTAAATATTTCTTTTTTTCTCATCAAATCTTCGACTTCTCACTATCTCCCATAACCTCTCCCACTCAGCCTTTGCTCCCACTAAAATTAAAAAACGAATGACTCCTCTGCAGCAAGCATTCAAAAGACTTTCATATCTTTGCAGCTCTTCTTCTCCTCTGGGTTTTTCATCCCTTGAAAAATCTGCAGAATGTTTCACCTACTTTCATGTCTTGTTTAAACTTGGCAGTCGAAACGCATCCTGAGTGTTTAAGGAACACATGGTTATAAACTGGCATTTATCTGTAATCTTAGGTCTGAGCTCACTGGAGTTCTGGTATAAATTGAAGCTTTTATTTGCTTGTTTTGTAAAGAAACCCAAAGGAAAGATGTCAGTAGATTTACATTTAGAAAGAGTAAGACACTTTGATATAAATCTTTATCTCCTCCTGCTCCTTTCTTTCTATTGCACTTGGTTATAATGCCATCTACCATTATTCTCCCAGCCTTTAACCCCAGCTCCATTTCTATTCTGTCTTCCTTTTTTTTTTTTCATCTTCCCTTTTTATCTTTTCACCCTCACCCTCACTCGTCTTCCACTTTGCCGTCTTCAAAATGTGATCCCATCTCAGGATCTTCTGTGGATATCGAGCAGCCCTCCCCGTGGGGATTTGAACCGAGAAAGGGAGCGTGACGGCTGTCTGATGGAAACCACGTGACGGCCCTTTGAGATTTTCCATGGGTGCTCTTTGATGGGGCGTCTTTCATGCAGGTGCCTTTCTGTTGCATCAGGCAGAGATGGAGCTCATTGTAATCAGGATGATCTTTTAAATCAGATACAAATACACCTTTAATGTCTCCATGCCAGATAACGTCAAACAGAAGCGTCGTCGTTAAAATCACAACTCTATTCATATTTTTGAGCTTAATATGGTTACATTTTTATGCAGGGAGGCTTTTTTTTCCTCTTATAAAATAAATCAACAGTTATTAATTTTTTTTTTCTTGGTACATCTTGCATTGACACAGCCAAGAGCAACAATATTTAAAAGCTATAGCCACATGTATTATGCGTTAACACCCACAGATACCCTGGGTGTATTCACCCTGACAGGAAGCCTGTCTGTGCCATCAGGCCTCCATCCTGAGGGACCGCCGCAGCTCCTCCTGCCTGCTTCCATGACATTTTGACAGGAGTCTGGAGCTTTTTCTGCAGGCAGACAGTCGTCTGGGTGGGGACCAGGCTGCTGAAATGTTTTTCTCTCCCTTTTATATGCTGTATGATAAAGGGTAGATATGATATGAATTATTAAGTTCTTAGAGCGTTCTCAACAATCACTGGCGCCCCTGGAAAATCTGAGAAAAAAAGTCTAAAAATGATAAAGATTTAGCCTTTGATTTGAGTAGATGTATTCACTGAGGGGGGAAATGTACTAAAGAAATGCTTTCAAACCACAATCGTTCTAATAAATTAAAAATAACCGAATCATATTCTTTTATACTCTACATTTCTAAGCTGATCAGATGTGTGAAAACTTGTACTTAGTAATTTACATCTTTCAGTTTCCCTGTCCTTTGAAAATTGCATCACACAGAGCCATGTTTCTGTTAGTAATTTATAATGGGAAAGGTAAGATAACAAAGCAAAAAAGTGAAAAACAAACCACTAGACTCTGTTTTCCAAATCTGAAGATGTTTGCTTCGCATCCAGGACGATTTTTCAAGTCCAAATGTCTGGAGTAGCATTGAGTTCCAAAGCCTTGTTATGGCTTAGAAAACGTGCAAATCCTGACATTTGGAATTGAAAAAACTTCCGGAATGGGAAGCAAAACATCTTCAAACTTGGGGGAAAAAAAGTCCAGTGGTTTGTTTTTCACTTTTTAACATTTTTGTAATGACTATGACCTGGATGACTGAGAATCTTCACCATCGTAAAATAACATACCATTTGATAAGGGCTCTGATTTGTTGAGATATTGAATACCTAAAAGAAAAAGCCTCTAGACTTGTCCTTTCCTACAGCTGGACCCGTGTCAAACAAGGCTTGATGTCCTCCAGGTTTATCTTCCTCCTAAGCTCAGTCTAGAGGTTGGGAACCCTATACATGTTTGATTTAGGGCCTTCTTAAAGTTTGCTTAACATGGCTCAGAACATAGCTAGGACTGTGTCCTATGGTCCGATCTTAAGATCAAGATTTTCTAGACTCAAGCTTTTTTTTTTTTACCTTGTTCTATAGCAGTATAAATGTCCGCCCTCGTCTTCCAGATGTTGGGAGCTTATAAAAGAGACCAAAGTCTACATATTTTTCCAAAGCACAACTTAAACCTCCAGAGCCTTTTCTTATTGTTTGGTAGAAAATAGAGGTTGATCTGCTTATCAGCAAATCTACTTTAAACACAGACTTTAAGACTTTTTTCTTTGGGTACAGACAGTGGAGCTCAGAGCAACACTGGCTTTGTGTTCAGCAGTTATTAAGCACATTACTATCTCTTCCTTGCTGCTGAGTTTAGTATAACATACAGAGTTCACTGCAAACCCCTTAAAACCACTGATTTAACTTTTACGAGTCATCACACCTGTCGACACAATCAGGAGCTTCGATTGAAAGGCAGGAAGAAGTGGAAGAGTGGGGTTGGGACCAGTGGACAGAAGCTTAAGAAGGAAGCATCTGGACTGTTGATGCTACATGTGTTTCATGGTGGGCCTCTTTTGAACCGTTTGTCCTGAGGAGAAGCAGGAAGGTCTTGTCTGGTGGAGTTTTTTATGGCTACAGCTGGTTCGGTGGGATATCTAAGGTGGAAGTTACCCAGGATTTCCTCCAGAAGTGTGAAGATTTAGGCAAACAGATGTGCATTCTTACTACTCCTAACATCTGCTCTGAATGAAGGCTTTAACGGTTTGTGAGTGTTGGATAAACAACCTGCAGTTAATAAAAGGAGCAGAATATTCACATTTTTTCCCATCTTCTGGGCAGAAGGAGCTCTCACCAAGGGTTAGCTACACTGCTAACAAGGAAAGAAAATGAGTTCAGAAGTGATTCATCTCGTTTATGCATGCGCTAACCAGCAAATGTCCGGAAGCTACAGTAATTAAACAGCATCTTCATCTAAATTAATCATCAACAGGGTCCAAAACCTCTGCAGCTGAGAGGTCGAACAGCATCTTCCCTGTTCCCACATTTTGCTATTAGGATCCGTTTTGGTTCCGGTGGGCGAGCTTTGACTTAGTGACACTATTTTGATTAAACGTTTATTCCCAGAGAGTGTAAACCACTCATGCAAATGTGTGAAGAGACTTCTCAGCAACATTCATGTGTCTGAACTCATGATGATAATCTTAAAGTTGTTTATTTCATAATTACAGATAAAAACAAGTGTTTGGGACATGCTGCTTTTTAAATGTTCTCTGAACTTTGGCTGCTTTTCCATGCAGCTTTATAGGGCAGGCCAGTAATTAAGGATGAAATATCCTCTTACAGTGTCATTATTCAGTTTAAAGTAGTGTTGCGACGATGCCATTTTTTTGGCCCCCATACCCGATATCTGGCTGTGCAGTATTGGCCGATACCATCTGTTTGAAACTGATGTGTTTGTATATAAGAACTGCATACTACTTGGATGTAAAATAATTGCCATCATGGCTTTGTCAAGCTGCTGCCTACCTTTGTGAAGCAAGAAAAAGACTAATACAAAGTGAATCCAGCAGAACTTTTTATTGCCTACCTGGAATGGGTGACAATAGCTGAATAAGCTTTTGGCTCTATCTCAAAATGGCATCGGTGCCCTATTTGTTGGTACTCACCGATACCGATACCAGCATTTTAGTGCTGGATCGAGGCTCCGCCCGATACTGGTATCGGTGCAACACTAGTTTAAATGGCCAATCTTACTGCTGGTTTTAATGCAGTTAAAAAATTAAGTGCAACAAAAGAAATCAAAACATATTTAAGGGCACATTGTGTAACTTTTGGCCACTAGGGGCGCTAGATCTCTACCTTTCACATCTAGCACCCCTAGCAGCATTTGTTTGTTGATTTCTAGTTTTCTCTGCCCATAATTTGCTTCTACTAAACATCGAAAATAATAAAGATATGTGACTGTATACTTAGAGCAAAGTGTTAACTTACCAGACTAGTTATAAAGTTGAGACAATACATTTGGCTTCTTGTTCAACGAACAAATTCCTTTTCTAGATCGACTCTTGTTTTTTCCTCAGCTACAATCCCTTTCATGTTTTGTCTTTTTAGCTTCTTTAGATGGTTTTAACTTTTTCTTGCTTCGGCCATGGCCAGAAGTTGAGCAGGCGGAAAAAAATATATAAGAGCTTATGGGCATAAAGCGATACGTTCTTCCGGGTCACATGACCTGGCCAACGACGGTGCATCACCTCCCAACTTACATAGTCGGTATTGCAAGCGGGGAGCCCTGCTCGTAGCATTGATAGCATCAAGCGCTGTATATTGGCCTGAGGAATCACTCATTTGCATCAACTATTTAGGTCATAAAGTGCAGCTACCCACTTCTTTCTGTCTCGGTACTAATGAAAGGTCTGCAGTGCCACAAATACATAACTAATAATGGTTATTAAGTTTATCTCCAATGTGGAGATAAACTGAGATATCGCCTGAAAACAGTTCATAGTCTGTATTGTTGTTATTTTTCAGACTCACAGATTGTATACTCAGGCTCACCTTGAATTACTGTAATTTTCATCAGTAGAGTCGAGCTTTAAATATAAGCTATTTGGTTTCCGTCACTCTGAAAGATTAAGGTCATAAAAATAACTTTGGGAAAACATTTTTTGTCTTATTCAACTTTTTTTTTATTTTAGGGAAGAGTGTAGGGCTTTTAAAACAGAAATATATCTTTAACTTGCTCAATATCTCATTGGTTTTGTTGGTCTTGAAAACATGTCCTCTAAAAGCTGCTGTGTGTTGAATATTTCATGAGGCTGTTTTGTAGAGTCTCAGCTCTTAATGAATGCTTTCTGAACCAATGCTGCGCTTTAGCTACATTCCCAGGAGTGATGTCTTTGAAAACAAATATTTTTTTGTTTGCAGCTAGTGCACGATGTAATAATATGACTCTTTTACAAAATTACAAAAATAAATTTGACATTTTTAAATAAGACATGTATGCAGTTTCAGTCAGTTTTTCACATCCCATTATAACATCTACACTGTGGTAATTTAGGGCGTTTGATCATGTTTTTAACCATATTTTCTGCATATGAAATAATTATGTACTGAAGGGCTTCAGTGATTTTTAAAAACAAAGAACCATTGCTTAACTTTACCTATTTAATCAAAGGATCAAATGCGAACAAATTAGACTAAATGTTTTTAGAAACATGGCTTAAGGTTTAAAAATGTATTTAACCTTAACAGGGCCGAGCTTAATGATTATTTTGAGTGTAGATGATAATTTGCATCATGAAAAGATTTGGCTGGCACCACTGGATTGACCAATAGTCAAACAGTGAATACTCCAAGGCTCTGTCTGATTGTTCGCCCTAATCACTATAAAGGGCACTATATAGTGGTTACACCATTTTAAATGAGTGTCTGAACGTCTAGTGGATAAAAAAATGTGTGAAATTTCCCACAGTGCACCTTGAAAAGTAGGGATCATCCATGGTCAGTCAAGAAGTAGATATATACCAGATTGCTTTGCGAGAGCTCTCTTCACAAAGCATCTTAGGATTTGTTGTGACGGCGAGAAAGAACAAAGATGGCGGAGGCACTGTGTGGGAAGGCAAAGTTATGTGACCAACAGCGAGCAAAAAATAGTAGTCATCTCTCTGAACGCTCAGTTAACTTAGTTTGTTATAAAGTCCACCATATAGTGCCCGCTCTATATAGTGATTGAAGGATTTAGGGGTTAGGGCAAACATTGGGGCACAAAGATAACTGGACTAAACCAGGGATCTCCAACCCTGGTCCCCAAGATCTACAGTACTGCTGGTTTTAGATGTATTGCTGATCCAAATGACTGAATTATCTCTTCAGCATGCAGTCAAATTTTGGCAAGTTCTGGTAATGAGCAATTCATTTAATTAAGCTGTGTTGAAGCAAGGATGCATCCAAAACCTGCAGGACAGTAAATATTGAGGACCAGGTTTGGAGATCCCTGGTTTAAACAAATCTTTGTTCTTCTTTTATGTCAATTATGTTGTGTTATTTATGTGGTGGTGTTCAGGAAACACCAAACATCTGGCATGCTTTGGTGGCGAAATGGTTAGCGCACACCACCCATGTATGGAGGCCTTAGTCCTTAACGCGGCTGACCCGGGTTCAAATCCAACCTGTGGTCCTTTACCAAATGTCTCTCATACCCCCTTTTCCTGTCAGCCTACTGCCACAACGACGAGCCACTAGTGGCGTAAACACTCTGATCATTAGCTGAAAATGGCCTGAATAATACTCTGGCCTTCACCACTGAGTTATTGGGTACTAACTAAGAAATTAAAGTTCCAAAAAAATAAAAATAAAAACAGACCACTGGACTTTGTTTCTAAGTTTTGCTTCCCATCCAGGAAGCTTTTTCAATACATTTTCTTTTTTGGAATGAATATGAGCTGCATGACTGAGAATCTTCCCAAGCATAAGGAATTAAAGTCTTAGTTCCCCGGTCAATAGCAGCAAGTTAGGTGTTTTATATCTGACCTTTAATATATCTTACAGTATGATGGTTTTGCTACTAGTGGCGCTTGTGCATTGGAAGAGATGGAGATCTTCTGATTACTCCAAAAGTGTGCAGTGGAGGTTCAACCTGCTATGGGACATGAAGATTCAGCCTGCTATCAAATGAGGAGCCTGTGTGTCTAATCATCATCTCTGTGGGCTGAAACCAGAATTAATTAAAATTCTGCAGCTAATTTAAACAAACCATCACACCCTTATGCTATTAAATCATTCTTCTCATTAATGCCACCTAAAGTGTACCAGTCTAAAAAGTAGACATCTGTTTTAGAAATAACAAAATGCTGCATATTTCACGCATAATGCAAAAACTTTAATGTCACAAAATGTGACAGAGCGATCATATGGATTGTTAAAGGCTGCATTAAAATGGGTTTCCATTTGCATTGAGGTTTTGCCAAATTTCAGTCTGTCTGAACAGCGTTCCTGACATCTAGGATGCAGATTACCGAGGCAATCATGCAGCACACGCTCGATCTTTTTCTCTCAAAATTGCCTGCTGTCACAAGATGCTTCTAGTCTCATTTGCCTCCCTTGCTGTCCTGAAACAGAGGTAAAAGGACCCCCTGCCTCTTGATGATAATGGATCCTAATTTGACTTAGATTATGATTTATCAGATGCTGCACACAGCTTCTGTTGGAAGTATTATACGGCTCTCTGAAAATGGGAACCATTACAAGTAGGGATCCATTCGTCACCCAGCAGTCATCAAGAGAGAGAGGGAGCAATAATAACTGGACCATGATGGCTGCCCCAGAAATTAGGCTGCTCCGATTTGATTTCCTTTGGCTCTCCCAGTGTTACCGCCCTTTCATTTTTTCTGCAGTTCTTTGCCTGTCCAACTCTGGCTTAATTTCTCTGTTGGACCAGCAGATGGGCATCAGTCAAACCTTCACTTTTCCTGATCCAGATGCAGAATGTAGCTCAGATTTATTGCTCCAGTTACACTCCTCATCCTAGTGCACCCCTCACACTTCTGTTTTCACCCTGTTTTCCTTATGAGGATATTCAATACCCTGAAAAACTGGCCTTCTTTGTTTGGATTATACATTCAGAGTATCGGCAGCGCTGCATAATTTGCACTTTAATGCATTTGTAGACAAATATAAATTGAAAGCTCCACATCCTCAGTTATACTGGCTCTTTATGTGATATCTATCATTCTTTTACATTAAGCTTTGCTTCTGGAGGACGATGTTTGACAGGTTTAATAAAGGCTGATGGAACTTATTTTATAATTCATTCATGGACAGTATAGTACTTTATCTCTACTCGTGCTAAGATGCCGAGGTAAAAGGTCCAGAAGGGAAAACCCTGACATTCCTCTTCTCCCTAGCTTATACATTTTACTGAAGAATGCTAAGCATTCACAGCTTTAAAGAGAGTCTTATGGGGGTGCTGCTGCCTTTTCCCACTGGTCTTTAGATCTGGTCTGTGACCGTGCACCATCAACCAGCTGCCAACAGGTAATCATAGAAGTCTCCTTGACTCTGGAAGGCACTTGGATATTTGCAGAAATTGTAGAAATTGCAATTAGTGGTGGAGCTCGATTAAAATTTTAATCAAGTTAATTACATTGTCTGTAATTAATTATTCGTAACAAATCACATTTTAATTGAAAACCATATAATCAACAAAATAATCCACATTTATTTTATTTTTTTTGAGTTTTTGCAACACTAGTGGCTTTGTTTTTTCGACAGTAGGCTGACAGGAAAGGGGGTATGAGAGAGAGAGAGACATGCGGCAAAGGATCGGGTTGGATCCGAACCATCGAGGACCAAGCTCCTTACATGGTGCGCGTTAACCACTGTGGCACCTGCATGCCGGTTCAAGATGTTTTGAAGAGTAAAAATACCTTCCTTCCTTTTTAATTTGACGAAAAGGTCAATCAGAAAGTCTAAACATTATTTATTCCCACAATCTTCTAACTAAAATCTGCCAACCTTCCCAAACATCAGAAGACATTTTTAGTCTTTCCACTTATTTCTGAGGTTCTTCTCCCTAAGGGATGCGCCCCAAGGTACTTTTATCAATGTTACTGATTACAACTTCATTCAATTACATATTTTCATCAAATCCTTTTTATGCATTCTTTTTTTTCCCTCATAAGCATCTTTTTAGCAAAATCCTTCCATGTACTAGTTACACAAAGATATTATCCAGTGACCTCTTGCAAACTCCTCATCCAGACTTCACTTTATTCATGAGTCTGAAAAAGTCAGCCCTCGTTATCAGTGTTTAGTTTAGACCTTATAAAAATAAAAAATAAAAGAAACAGTTGGACTCTAATGCCTGGCTAATCCAGTGCTGATAAGACGCCATGCTCACTCCACTGGGCTCAAAATCCTCTCCTCGCTCCCGCACCCTTTCATCTCACACTCTCAAACTCCACCGGTAATTTGCTCAACCTGTGGGGGGAAAACACAGCTCTCGTGGGCAACGGCAGGTCGAAACTAGTTTTCACTTCTCTGCAGAGTTGTAAAAGCACCACTACAAGTTAATGGCCTGTGAGGGCTTATTTTATGGCCATGTTGACACAGAAGAGGAATAATTAAGGGGAAGCGGTGAAGCCCTCAACTTCAGACGACCCTTTTGCTAAAGCAGCGCGTTGCCTGGCTACAGATTTCACCGGTGACTGAATGCGCTGAATCACGCTGATCGACCGTGAATCAACTCGATGAGTGGCCTGCAAGCGTTAGTTATGACTGGTGGAATAATAACATAACAGGTGTATAACCATAAGAGGCTAATCTGCGAGCTGAAATCTGTCAGAAAGGTTTGGTTCAATGGATTCTTTGGCCTGTCAGTAAAGATTAAAAGACTAAGATGTAGGATTTTATATGGGATATAAAAAAAAAATCTAAATAGGTAAGTGGAGATCATGCAGAGATCTGTCCTGATTATTGAGATCCTTACCTGCAGCTGATGGCGGAGATGAGCTGCATTTGAATATTTTGGGCAGGAGTTTGAATGGGCTCTATGCACAACTCCACTACTTCCTGGACTTAAGGCCGTTTTTTTGTTTCCTGTCTTTTATTACTTGATGGATCCAGGTGTGCCTGAAATCAGTAACCATTGCCAGACACACCTGAATTAATGAGTTTATGATGTAGAAAAATACAGGAAAAGAAGGGGCTGCCTTAAATTCAGGACGTTATAGAGCTGTGCATAGAGCCCATTCAAATGAGGAGGACTTGGGCCTGTGTGCTGCGAGGTACTAAGTTAATAAACCATGTCAATACCAGTGAGTTTGGTTTTCTTTTTATGTGCAGGAGCGAGAAAAAGAGAAACAAATGTTGCCTATGTTTTAAACTCTCTTTAGTCTAATCACAATGCAGATTTTGGGTTCTATATTAACCAAATATTAGTAGGTTTCTTTGTGTTAGTTTTACAATAACCAGTTTTATGTCGTCTCTAGTAGGTGTAATACGCTGAATAAAAGAGTAAACTAAGAGCACCTTTGTCCTGCTGTTAAAAAAGAGGGGAAAAAGGATGCCCATTTACAGTCCTAAACTTTGGGACAGTTTATTTTTTAACCAAATACTTTTTTGATACCTAATTGGTATCAAGGCAAATGATTTCTGCCATCTGAATTCTTCTGTCCTTCCTGCTTCAAGTCCAGCGCCTCATCATCACAGAATCTAATTTCCCCTGGAAGGTTCTTTATAAAGACGGTCACTGAACTGTTAAATCTGGACTCAGTCATTAGGTCAGCTAAGTCATTTCAGTCACTCATGCAGATCTCTTCCTGGATTTATAGGGTGAAGGCACTTTATTGAATATTTTTAGATAACTTTCCAGATGTTTAGGGCATCATTAACTGAACTTTTTAGGGCTAAAGGATCATTTATGGGATTCATAAAAGTTACTCTTTTTATAATTGATGAGGCGCCTTATGGAATAAACTCTGTTTTTTGGGGTTTTGATGGGGAGGTTTGTAATTTTTTTTTTTTTTTTTACTTGTTGCTTTCCAGAACTTTCCATGTGCTTTTCAAAAAGTACAGACTAATTCCTTAAACTTTAAAAGTTACTATCTAGGAACCAATAGTGTACTTTTCAGGAACAACGGTGTACTTTCCAGGAATTGAAGGGTACTTTGTGGAACTTGATCAGTTCTTTCTAGAAATTGCAAGACTCAATATTGATGGTGTGCATTCTTGAACATACAATATACTTTCTACAACTTGCAAGATGTGCTTTTTAAGTTAGAAACGTTAAAAAGGGCTTTTCAGAAACGAAATGGGGAGTGAACAGTAAAAGTAGAAAGAAGTCTGCAGAGCCCAAATTGAGAAAAACTGTAAAAGCATCAAATATTGAGAAGACTGACTCTCATGTTATTGCGAAATGTGCAAATTAATGCTTTGAATGAGTGCTTTGAATGTCAGTTTCAGTGGTTTTAAAACAATAAACTTTTAAATTTAGCCTGTTTTTGAGTAAAATCTCACCTCATTCATGTAACGGCTTCGTTTGGCTCAAGGCGGGCTTTTGATTTGTGTGTCGGCCAGTGAAAACATAGCTACTTGCTTAGGTAGAACAGGATGACAGGCATTACAATCGGTTCCAAATGTTCCCCCTCAGCACACCTTGACATTTTCCAGTTTGCACTGCATATCTAGATCGAATTCGTTCTTTCAGCGAATGTGATATTAAGGCTTTCTTTTAATCTTTCCACATATGTACATTTTCAGATCAGTGCACAGTCTCATAGAAATTTGAGGATTGTAAAAGAGATTGCCTCTCATAGCATAGAACATTATGCTTCCTGTGTTTATAAGTAGGGCAGTATTACAGATGACAGGAAGGAAGTCCTATTTTATTGTGCCATAAGTGAACAGCCTGGCATCAATACGCCCATGACAACCAGCCTGTAATTGGCCTGTGAATTAAAAGCCGGCATATTGCCGCACACCTAACCATTATTGCCTTCAGTGGCGCCGTAGCCTGAAATGGAAGAACGGCCTCCTATATCATTTTAAATGCGGCTCTGTGAGTGAGTGCACATTAATAACAGATTGTATTACCAGCTCTGGTATTTCTGACCAGCAGTGCCCCTGGAAATATGGAAGTGTCCTATAAACCTGAAAACCAATTAAAGTGAAACTTGCATCGAAGGCTTTACAGGAGTTCAGACCCTGTAGGATTAAAGACTGAATGCTGCTCTTCCAGGTTGAGATCTGTGTGATTCATAGGTCTTGAAAAGCTAAATAAAACGCATCTTCTCAAAATGGTTAGGTGATAGACTTAAAAAATACTGAAAGAAGATAAAACCCATAGAAAATCTGCAAAAGAACCATTGATCAACACCGCTTTAAAAATAGATCTATTTGGTTGGAGAGAATAACATGCCTTTTTTCTGACTGCTTAATAATTGGAAAAAAGAATCATGCCATTAAATGATTTAGAAAAGCTTAGGTAAGGCAAGGCAAGGCAAATTTATTTGTATAGCACAATTCAGTACAAAGACAATGCAAAGTGCTTTACATGATTAAAATACAGGAAAATAAAACAGAAAAAAATAAATAATAAAAAAATGCAGAAACAAGAAAGAACATTAAAGACAGTTGGACTAAAGAAAATAAAGAAGTTGAAGAACTAATGATGTTTCAGTTTAACTTTTTAACTAGAACAGTCGAAGGCAATCCTAAACAAATGTGTTTTTAGTCTTGATTTAAAGGAACTTTCCGCACCTTTACAGTTTTCTGGAAGTTTGTTCCACATAAGTGGAGCATAGGAACTAAATGCTGCTTCTCCATCATAGGTGATGATGTTATGGGTTTGTAAGCTTCTGATTGGTTAATTCAAATGAGTTAATTGGTGGCAAGATAGATTTTAAGGCAACACGTAAAATAATCTCATTTGTTCTATATAATATTGTGATTAACTCATCAAGAAAATGGCTAACATCTCAGAAGGATAGATGTGGACCTAAAGTTTAGTTTATCCTTAATGAAAATTTCCAGATGTCTGAAGGTTCCATGTTCATCTGGATCAAATCATTCTATGCACTATGGAATCATCCTTCCTTTGCATGGTCCAGTTCTCAGGCAGACAAAAGCATGCATATTTGAATGTGTTATGACGTCATGGGCTGTGTGAATAAACTGTTGCAGTCATGTCTGGCCCATCGTACTCGGTACTGGACTGACTCAAGCACACAGGAGGAGCATTAACTGAGTAGTTGTATCCAGTAGATCTTATTTTAATCAACAGATTAATAATCTATCGTTAATTTGAACTATTCAGGTAAAAAACCTTTCTGGAAAAACTGGGTCCTAACCCTAACTCCTTCTCCCTCTCTACTCTTTCTCCTTCTTTTCTTTTCCTTTTTCAAACCCAGAATTTAGAGCGCTGCATTTTTCAGCTGCGGATGTTTTTACCGCCCTGCTACTTATTTAGACATTTTGCTATCTTGTGGTGTACTCTGCCTCTGGTCCATTGATCACCAGAGAAACTTACCATTCCTTCTGCAACAAAAAGAAAAAAAAGTCCTATTTGATGCACTGTATATACGGTAAATTTAACTGCATAGCAACTGCTTAGTTGAGAAGTATGGAAGCAAATCGTTACCATATTTCAAATGAAAAAGCATTTCCAGAAATGCTTTTTCATTTTCAAATTTTACATTTCAAATTTAAATTTTGGTATGTATTTGCTGGGGTGCATTTTGAAAAATAAATCTCAGATGTCTTTTTCTTTTTCATTTTAATTAAGTAAAAGGATGAGCAGTGTTGAAGAAGAAAATGAAAATGCAAACAGGATTATTGAATACTAATTTCATTAATGAGTCAAACAATGCAGCCACATTCCTAAAATGAAAAAGCATTTCTGGAAATGCTTTTTCATTTGAAATATGGTAACGATTTGCTTCCATAGAGAAGAACTATTCCAGCATAATTAGTGCTAGTGTTAGTTGTGTTTTTCAGACCTACCAGTATCCATATATATGGAGCTGCTCAACCTCAAGTACAGTTTAAATGATGCTTGTACATCTTTTCTAATAATCGAAATGAAGAAAAACAGTTTCCAGCTTTGCAATCATGAAGGAGAACTCTTTGTTCTGACTCTTTAACACACTGAGGGTTTCTGATCCAACCCTTACCCCTCTTTGATTTTCTTGTCAAAACAAGTTTCTGCACATGAATAGAAAACTCTGCTTCTCTTTTTTGCTTTCCTCTACATACCAACAGATACATTTGTGCAGTTTGTCAACGTTCAGACGCGATCGGTCTCACTTAGTATGCTGACATGATGGGGCAGTGGCGTTGGGTTGATAATGAGCTTTTAAGTGTTGCGATACTGTATTGATTGTTATCTAATTGCCATGTTCCTTCAGGTCATGTGAGATTTTTCAGCGTTTTAAAGATAAATCCTTGTAATCCAGTAAAAAGGCAACATCTGGCTGCTAAGAGTCTAAGTAGCTAAAGGATGGCAACATTTCTCTTAGCAATTGCACATCCTGCAGAAATCCAGAGAAGCTCATCATATATTTCTTTTATAGTGGTTATATTATCACCAATGTTCAGACTTTGAAACAGCTTCCTGAAAATTATTGAACAACATTGTAAACAACAAATATAAATAAGCTGCTGGCAGCATCTATTTGTTTTAATTAGTTGTAATCATTATTTTGTCATTACCACAAGCCCGACGGACAACATTGGCTTATGAGACAAATATTAAACAGACGCAGTCATCCGGCTGAGCTTATTTAATGGAGTTATCTTAATTTCCGCAGAGCTTACTAAAGTGCACTACAGTAACCCCCAAAATATTGAAGGAAAACCCATTAAAAATAAAAGACTTAACATAAACAGGAAGTGTCTCCTCAGAGGTCTCTGTATCAGCTGTAGAGAAGACAATAGACTGGCTGGTTCTTTAGTTACACCTAATGCAAAATAACCTGGAGGAGATTGCTGGCTGCATGTCTTTAGGTGAGAATGGGTTCAAATGTTTAAATGCTTCAAAGTTGCAAAATACATTTCTTAAGTAAAAAGTTGTTCTATTTAGCCCACTATTAACAGTCTGTTAGAATAATAGACCTTTACTCTCTGATTGGACCTAAAGGTTAAATGTCAGAGTGTTTACAGAGGCATTTTATTAATAGAAGATCAAAAGTGAGAATCTCCACCTTGTTCTTATTTATAAGGTGTTTAACCATCCAGGATTTTAACTCCCAAATCCTGCAGAGAATTGCTGTCTTTGCGGTGAGGTCCTCTGGGCTGGAATATAAATCTGTGCGTCATCTGCATAAAATAGGAGCTAAATATTGTTCTCTTCGGAAAGCTTAAACCAAATCAAGCATAAAGTGAATAGAGTGGGGTTTTAATAGGATTCTTAAGAAACCTTGCTACTTAATACCATATTAAATGATTTAAAGCTATTAAGTGCAACCTTTAATCTGTACTACAGTAATAGCCAATCAGAATTTCCCCACTTTCCTTGATGGGTCCTTAGTTGGTCCCCTAAAATTAATTTTTAAACATCAGTCTTTGTACTAAAATATTCTTTCTGTCATTATTTGTGGACATTAAGATCTAACGAGAAGCAATATCTCCTGGTCTGACCCTGTAATTCAGTGAAAGGGTGGAGTCAGAGTAAAAGAAATGCACGCCCAGGAGAAGGCCAGTGGCTGGATGTTGGAGGGGATTTTGCTGGGAGTCGCAGGGGAGTAGGCTGCCATTCGGCTGGCGTTTGACCGTGAACGGTCATTTTGAATGGCTGCTACTGTTTATCAAATACCGCAAACAAGACTTAAATTCAACAAGTTGGCGGGGGAAAAAAAGAAAATATACTATTTTAATAACAAAAATCAGACACTGAAAAAGCTCAGCAGGGCTGTTTCAGTTCTATACTGATAGATAAACCTTCTCAGGAACTTTTTATTTATGTTAAGGGTATTTCTTAATTGGCTTTGTGCAATTGCTGAGCATACTGGATACGACCTTTACTATAATATATCATTGCAGTCTGATGGTTTTCTTTCATTATTTAAATCTGGTTAATGTGCCTTAGGGTTGAATGAGTGGTTTGATTGTAGCACGTTGGACACAGGATGCTCCAAACTCATTGCTAAGATAAGTATATCTTGCTGCTAGAAATTATTAGTTAGTTTCTCAGATACTGTGAGTTTTTTTATAGGTCTATTAACTCAGTTTTTGTTAAACACAATGCAGGGTTATACTGCAATGGTCCAGTAAAAGCATTGAACCAAAATCAGGGGAAAAAAGCCAAAATAAAAGCTTTGATAGCCTAGATGACTATTGAAGATTAAAGTGAGTGCTTGGAAAATAAGTGGTGTTTTTTTTTTTGGATTACCACACCAACATAACATTATCAATATTCTATTGATCAAAAACTTTTAGAATTTATGAAATAACAATACTTTAGATGTCAATAATGCTATTAGCAATCATTAGATGACAGAAAAAAATATGATTTTTGCGGCTGACAGCACCCGAAATTGTGACTCTACAGCAGCAGACGACTCAACCCAAACCACCCAACAGTTAAAGTGTGAAACGTTAACTGTTAGCAATAGTTAGTTAGGGCATCAGTCTCCTCCCTGGCTGTCTGTGAGCCTCAGATCAATAGACCCAGATTATCATCATCAGTATCTGAGCTCATTTTTCTTCACTGTAGCTGAAGGCTCTGCGGCTGCTCGGCTTTCCTCCACCCATCCGATAAGCTTTACAAAAGTGACCGCTGCAGCTGGATGCATATCCACGACCCGATCCGGTTTCCTCCTGCTCCTATCTCTGCATCAGGGAATGTTTATTTAACAGGCCGGAGAGCTCGTCAGTACAACAGTCACATCAGAATCCCATGACTCCACATACCTAATTAAATCTTTAATTAAGATGGGAGTTTTTAATTAAAAAGTTTATTATTTTGAAGTGGGGATTATTGACTATCGAATTAGTTTGGGCTATCACAGAATACAATCCATGCATTGTTATGATGGAGATGGGATTTTATTAAATTAGGTTGTGTTTATTTATGCAGCGAAAGAGGGAATGAATTTAGACTGAATTATTTAACTTATTGGGAATTTGAAGCAACATTGCTGCTCTGATTACTGAGGAGAACCCGTCTCCTTCTAATGGACATACCAGTTTAGGTGCGGGCTCTAATGCTCTCGGTGTACAGCTCCACCATAGTCCTCTTGGTGCCTCATGCGTTTCTCTTTAGTTCTGCAGGAATGGGAAGAGCTGTATGTGTGAATTGGAGCATTCATTTCTAATCTTTGAGGATCAGGGCTCCTCTCTCATTTACGGCACGACGAACCGTGGAGGCCTTCCGTCTCCGACTGGCCGAGCTTTGATTGGTATCTGTGAAAGCCGCGTCAGTGTCAGGGGGTTTTCTTAAGCAACGGCACAGATCCGATTAATCCTGTTAGATTGCTTCCCCTTCTATGACGAGATCTGAAAAAGCAGCAATTAGTCTCGAATATATCACATTAACATTTGTTTTGCAAAAAAGATGTCGTGGCAAATTAAAAAAATGTTGAGGTTTTATCGATCTGAGATCAAAATGGGAAAGATTCCCAGCACATTCTTTTCAAATGTCTTTCATTCTAAAAGTTATTGGATAAGAGATCAATTCTTGAATATGTGTTCCTGTAGAAAGTCTTTAATCTGCAGCTTGTTTACTAAAAATGTTTTAGAAATATATTTTGCAAATAACTACAGGTAGCAGGAGTAAACTGCATCCTACTTCTACAGATTAAACATAAAAAATGTACAACCTATCTAACGTGCTGTGACTTAGACTTAGACAACTTTTATTGTAATTTTTTATACACAGAGTGTATAAAAAACAA
>NW_015150668.1:1068947-1073133 GCF_000732505.1 Cyprinodon variegatus
AAAGTCAGAATTCTGACTTTTTTCTCCGAATTCTGACTTTAATCTCAGAATTCTTACTTTAATCTCAGAAATCTGACTTTTTTTCTCAGAATTCTGACTTTAATCTCAAAATTCTGACTTTAATCTCAAAATTCTGACTTTTTTTCTCAGAATTCTGACTTTAATCTCAAAATTCTGACTTTAATCTCAAAATTCTGACTTTAATCTCAGAAATCTGACTTTTTTTCTCAGAATTCTGACTTTAATCTCAGAATTTTGACTTTAATCTCAGAATTCTGACTTTAATCTCAGAAATCTGACTTTAATCTCAGAAATCTGACTTTTTTCTCAGAATTCTGACTTTAATCTCAGAATTTTTACTTTAATCTCAGAATCCTGACTTTTTTTCTCCAAATTCTGACTCTTTTCTCAGAATTCTGAGTGAATTCTGACAATAAAAAAAAGTCAGAATTCTGAGATTAAAGTCAGAATTCTGACTTTTTTCCGATACTAAACTGAAATAAAATTTTAAAATCAGTAAACTTTTTTTTTCTCTCTCCAGTGGCCCTAATCCTCTTCCGTATCATTCCATAAAGTACAGCAGGGATAAAATGTAAACAGTGTGGGAGAAAAAACATGGTGCCCAAAAAAAAAACACATTAATATGGAAGTTCAGCGCATTAATATATATGGTGCAAATATGCAGTATTGTTGGTTTGGAAATCCATTCTTGAATATTAGCTCCTGTAGATAGTCTTTAATCTGCAGCTTGTTTAGAAAATGTAAAATTCTATGTTTCCTCTCATCATAATTGATAAATATAGAGTTAGAATATGAGGATTTGAATAGAGAAAAATTACAGTTTTTAGATGATCATTTTATTCACTAGTGGAAAAGTTATCCTGACTTACTTTGCATTGCTGATCCCACTAACTGATGTTTCCATCTTTTGCAGCAATGAGTGTTTGTAATAATTAGGTGATGAGTCTTTTACGTCCCTTTGAAGGGAATTTTTTCTCTTCTTCTTTGCAGAATAGAGTAATTCAGTCACATTTGATGATTCTGAAGCATAAATGAACTCTTTAACGTAGCAGAGAAGGTCTGCAGAGCTGATAATGGATTGTACTTGTTTATAAAATAGGTTTATAAAATAAATGACATCCGGACTAATCTAAAGTTATAAAACTTAACTGAATTAGGTTCTTAAAAAACAGTGGAAGATTATTCTAATCACAGTAAATAATTTAGCAGGTTTCCTGCCATAGATGGTGGATAAATGATGCTTTAGTCTGGCAACAAAAAAAAATGTATTTTTCTCATTCAGCAGAGTGAAAAATGATGGCACAACAAACAGTCTCTCAGGTAATTCATTTATTCCCCCGGTCTTTGTTTTGAAGCTCATTATTTGATCAAAACGTTTCATTACGTCCAAAGACTCAATGGCATCAAGGTCTGCCTCTTGTCTCTTGTTCGGGTTGTAAAAAAGTTAATTAGTGGGGCTTCGCTGGCTTTAAATGATCTTTCATTTCCATCATTATTTATGCCGCTGAGCATGTTTATATTTCTTAATTCAAATTGTTTTCATATTTATTTTTAGAAGTTTGACATAGTTTACTGTAGAAGAACAATGTTCAGGTTTTTTTTTCCTTTCTCTGCATCCTCAGAGCTCCTTATCTTTGATCCTTCTGCTGTTCCTTCATGGTGATTTAGATCCCAGGAAAACACTCGAGCTCTGAAGTGAAGAGCCTGATTACAATGGCCGACATTTCGTCTCCTCAAAGCTCCACCCTTACTCCTGCCGACCGTGAAAAGGCTCGGTGCATCCCGGCGTAAACGTGCTCCCCTGCAGCTTGCAGCCCAGTCAGCAGGTCACAGTCCTGTTATTGAGTCGGTGAAACCTGGCTGTGTGACCTTTCAGCGTTGTGCAGCAGCAGCAGATATTTAGTGAGTCTGTCAGGTTGAGGATGAGGCTCTCTGGGGTTTCAGGGCAGCGAAGTTGCTCTTCTCCTGATTGATCCAGCACTTTGTCAGGATTGAAAATGTTTGATCCCTCCATTTTTCCCCACTCCACTCTCTAAGGCAGCATAGCCAGGGTCTATAGGTTGTTGTAATGGTGATGTGCGTTTGATTACAGGGCTGAGTCACTGTCTCAGGAGATCCAGCTTCTTTCATCAAACACACTTATATTCAGACAGATTGCTGCACCTTTTTACTTCAAGGACCTCAAACTTTATTTCCTCCCCTACTGACATCTGTCTGCACGTTTCCCACTCCTAGCTGTTCCTCTGCCTTTAAAGGCAGCGCCGAGGCCTTGACCCGTCGTCAAAGGGTCACACATGTAGCGCTTATTGGGTCAGCAGAGTCTAGTGGCTGTGTTGCATGTCATGGAGATATGCAGGATTGGATTTGACAGGTTCCTGCTCTTTAGCAGAAATGACGGCCTCTGCTTTCTGTCTGCGTGTGCCTGTAGAGCTGATAGGCAATGCAGGTCATGATGCTGCCTTTTATTTGTTTTAGACTCTATGAAAGTAGTCATTTGGTGCTCGGAGCTGTGCAAAAGTCTTGAAGTGTCTTTTCTTTGAAGCAGGAATACTGTTTTGTAATCAGAGTAGTTGCAAGTTTTCCTATTCTCTAACATATGTTCCTGCTCTCTGTTGTTGGGAAGGATGCTCTGGTTAATTGCCGAATCCCAAGTTTAGGAGAACCAGTGTTTGGCTTTCTTCCTTATTCAAAAAAAAAAAAATAAAAAATAAATAAAATTAAATAAAATAAAAAAATAGACCAGAACTCTTGCAGAGATTTAGAGCTGGTCTTGGTTGTTGGGTTCATCTTTGTGTTTTGGTTCTGGACAGCATTACCACTGCTCCTCTAAAAGAGTTCTTGATCAAAAGCTCAGATAAATAAGAAGAAAAAATATTTTCAAAAGTAATATTAAACGTTTCAAAATGCACCTAATCAAGAGGTGATGCTATATATCTATTTGCTAAAAACAACTTTCTGTAAGGTTGAATCCTGACTTCTTGCAGTCGAAGTCTTTTTTTTTTTCGTTCCTGCTTTGAAACGTCCCCTCGCGTCCAAAATCGACCTTCAATCCATAAAGTTTCTCTCCAAGCAGAACTCCTGGGATCTTTGGCTCCCGGAAAGAGAGGCAGGTTTGACCTTTGGAGTTTCCAAGAGAAGACGGTCCCAAGGAATTTCCTGGCAACAGGAAGTTAAAAAGTCCAGCTAAGAGTCAGCATTTCCCTCGCCGCTCAGTTTTTTTTTCCACACACCCTGACACTTTGCTTCATTCACACCGTGAGACAGACGGAATAATGTGGTAATTTATTTACTCTGCTACAGGCCATATGAGCAAAACAATGAGGCGTGAGCTAAAATATGCTGATGATTAATAAAATACGCATATCAGTCAAAATATGTGTTTACGGAAGGCAGTCACGGTGATTAATCTTTTGTCTGTTTTGCTTTAAACAAAACAGAAAAATATCAAAATAACTAGAAAGTATTGGTACAGTGATAGGTTAAAAAGTATTTAAACTACAGAGTTCCTAACACGACTTTTTCATTTCTGAGATGATGCTGATATTGACCCAATATTAACATGACTCACACATACTTTAATAGTTATTTTATTGCGTGGGATGTCAGACAACGGTTTGATCAGGTGAAATTACTTAAACAGAGAGCAATAAGAACACCTGACCTATTTATTATCAACCAATGGGTCATATGAGCTTTAGACAGATGCAGTGTTTTTTATCACCATCCTAATATCAGAGATTTGAGTGACAGGCTGATATAATCTGATATCAGTTTTTTTTTTTTTGCCTGATATTGACATTGGATCGTGACATCCCTACTTTTAACATTTGATTTTATTTCAGTAAATATTTAAAGGATAAGTCTGGTCAGCGAGGAATGATCAATGGATCATTATCTATACCTAAAACTGATACGTCTGCAATGATTTCGTAAATTTAGAGTAAATCAGTTAAAAAAAAAAATTATTATGGCCATTTTTGCCCAAATATAATAATAGCTCACTCCTGTTGGATGTTGTAATACATTGGGTAAAAGGGGGGGGGGGGGATAAATATTTCACATTTCGAATTCATGATCCTCCACGGACGTTTCGTCGTTGGATTGCCAACTTGAAGAGGGAGGATTTGCCATCGAACTTCGGGGTAAAGATCGGCTTCCTAGACAC
>NW_015150668.1:1073282-1080172 GCF_000732505.1 Cyprinodon variegatus
TTTCAAGATGACTTGGATAATAGCGCGTTGTGACAAACACCAGATACAGCACTGGGACTTGATCAACAGCCGATACCGCACTGTTACGTCACAAACCAGTAGGTGGCAGTAGTGTTCTTTGACAAACATGGATGCCTCTAGTAAAGCACAGTCAAATGAAATTACTTTTAATTAAAAACACTTATCATTTATTAAACACTGCATAATAATTTCCCATTTAAAGTACTTTCAGAAGTTTGAAATCTGAATATGATGGACTTTTCTTTTAAACATATTAAATCTAAAGTTGAACAAATATCTAGTTACCCCATTGTTTTTTTTTTTTTTATATAGCCGTCTTCAGGTGTAATCCAGAAATGTTGCCTCTTCAAGTAGGAAGTCCAACATGTTGATTACTTAAGGAATGTTTTTTTTTATATTATTATTAATTTAGTTCCTGCTGCAAGCCCCTGAAGAGAGCAATCAAGTCACTTAAAGTGTAAATGCCAAGGTCACATCCTGTCCAGAACCTTTAAAGAAACTAATGTGTAGTTACCAGAAAAGCAGCACATAAGCTGGATAAAAGTTGCCTGAATTATCTAAAGAACTGGTTATTTAAAGTCCAATAGAATTAAGATGTAATATTTAGAGAGTAACCTGTACTTTTTTGCAAAGTTCTCTGTATACCACTCTGTAGAAATACCTATAAAATTAAATTTTAACATAAAAATCTGACCTGAAGGTTGTGGCAATCTATTAGGCATTAAGTTCATTATACATGTTCAGGGGCTTCAATGCATTTCTGATAAAAAAAAAAAAAAGGCCTCTTTAAAAATTAAGGCTACTTGTGCCTAAAAATATCTCCACAGAAAGGCAATAAGCTGGTGGTCAGGTTTTAGAGGTACCTGAAATATAAGCAGGAAAATAAGCCCAGACAAATATGGCAAGCTTTTAATTTGCAAAAAAAACTGTATGAAAATTAAGTAAAGATCCTGATTTGAGCTTTCCTACTATTTTCATTCACTAATAAACATTTTGACCCACAACAAAGTTTTCTTTTTTATTTCAGGACTGAGGAAAACGTAAAAAAGCTGAAGTCCAGCCAATAGTTTGCATGAACAAAATAGTCTGGAACCTGGGAACATCCAAAACCTTCTCAGTTAGACAGGGACACTTTCAGAAGGAACCTTTTGATATATTGTTTTATTTTGCTAATCAGAATCAGAACAGCTTTGTCACCTTTGTCTCAGTGTGCTCAGCTCCTGTCTTCCTCCTCACATCAGGCTCCAAATGTTTCTAATATTTCACTAAGGTCTGACTTATCTTTAAAATTAATTGGGTGGAGTATTTTCTTAATCCAATGATGTAACAAACATGAAATATAGAATAGAAATATGCAAATGTGTTCAATTTAAAATGTATTAATGAAACTAGTAGGTTTGAATCCAGCAAAAAGGTGAAAACATGCTGTTTATTTTTCACTCCAATCAACAACCAAACACAAGGACATTTAAAGTGGTTGCTTTCAATGACAGGAAATGGAAGAAATATATATATATATTTTTTTTTTTACTATTTTCTCCACCAATAAGAGGTCAGATTCATTCCAAGGGTTTTTGTCTCTTTCTCAGTGGTTGGTGCATCGTTAGTCTCAGGTCATCTTGCTGCTGCAGGATGCTTCACAAATGTCCCAGCAACACATCTAACTTGAGTTTGTTCTCAAAAATGTATAAACAAAAAATAAATATAAAGAAAAACCCTAAGCATAAATGATCAGCATGCAGAATTCTGTGACTCTAGTACAGTTTGTGGTAAACATCTTGCCTTAACTCCTGCTACTGTTGTACCTGCAAAGCCAGCACTTATTACTGTAGTTTAATAGTACAGTAGTACACTAAAGCAGCACTGCAGTGGTTGAACGATGGTGGTGGGGGGGGGACTGTTCACTGTTTGCCACAAGTCTTTGTTCATTGTTCTGAATAATACATCAGAGACACATTAGTTTGATTCATATTGCTGTTGGCTCTGCTGTAAGCTTGCTCTCAGCTGTGCCCTCACTTATCATATCCTTTTCTATTTTTTTTCCCCGGGTTGAGTCTATCTGGGCCGGCTTGCCAATGTCAACAGTGCATTTGATCAATCCATGGACAAAGCACGCCCGCCTTTAAACAACTCCATCCTGCAGACCATTTCCTGCGGCGCTGATAGAACCAGGTCACTCACTCACAATGGCCCTCTCACGCTCATTCATCTTACGCCTTCTTTTTTTTTTTTTCTCTCTCCTCTTAGTAACCGGCTAACTCCCAGCAACCATGACCGGATACAGAGGCTGAGGCAGGAGTTCCAGCAGGCCCAGAACGTTCCAGAAGACCCGGATGATCGCAGGAGGACCTACAGCTTCGAGCAGTCCTGGGTGAGTGTCTGAACCGATCGACGTCGAGAGAGAGGATGGTTTACCAGACCGAGACCCGACTCGACCGTACCTGTGGTGATCCTGCATCACTAACCCCACTACCATCAGCCACGAACAAGACTTCAGGAGTATCATTAACCTCCACGGGCCTAATTAACTGACTGCATGCTGGAGTCCATCACTAACCCCGCCCGCCTGTTACAACCCGCTCTACTCATTCATCGTCCCCATTTCTGTCTGTCAGTCACCCACATGGACTTCACCCACAACATCGAGGACTTTCAGGTTCATCTTCATCCTGTTTCTCTTGTGGGACTTCATTTTTTAAACTTTGTGCCTTTTTACTCTTTAGACGCAGGATGCTGGTCTTTTTAACTGACATGTATTTAAATCAGAGCTTTACTGGCCGAGAAAAGGGGGTAATTAGCTTGTCTGAAGCAACGAGGGGTAATCCTGAACTGAACAAATCAAAGGTTCTGTAGAGTTTCTTTTTTTTAAGGTGATGAAATCATTGGTCATATTTTTACCTATTTATTTGAGGTCTGTCAACTTCTTTGCACTGCGACTCAACGTCGGTTTTGCATTATTCTAAACAGCAAATTATGGTTATCTAAAATGTCAGCTGTAGCTGAAGATTAGATTTTAATACTTTTGTAGCAATACGCCTCACAACACGTACTTTCCTGGTGAGTTTTATCTGTTCCACAAAGTTTCTTGTTAGTTTTGAGAGCGGCATGTAGGATTTATAAAGTATCGGGTTTAATTAACCCGCCTTTGCTTGAGTTAGTTTTAAGTTTCATCATAGCAGGGAATTTCAAGGTCAAACCAATAAATGCCAGAGATTACTGATGAAAGTTCCAAAAAGCTTCAAATCATCACATAAAACATTAGTAAAATTAGCTTGCAAGTTAGTGGAAAAAAGCCTGAAAGGGACATAAAAGTTCAAGAAAATGATAAGGTTAAAAAACACATGGCGATTAATTGTCCTAGAAGTAAGTCCTAGAAAGTGTAATCTTACACATCACCTTATAAAGAAGCCTGTTGTATTTTGAAACTGTAAGTTACCTAAAGTAACATGTTAGTCCTAGAAAGAAAGTATTAATGAATACACCACCGTATAAAGATACCCTGAAATAGGCAAGATTGGAAAAGTAGCACAATGAAGCACTCTTTAAACTATAAAAACGGACCTCTCAGTTCCAGTGTGTGCTTCCTTTATAGGTTAATCTGCAAGTTCCAGGTAAGTAACAATGAAAATTCCTGATATTAACTTTTGGGGCCTAAAGGTTCATTTTTGTTTATCAGAAATTATAGAATTCTGGCAAAGTACTATAGAAATGACAGGAAAATAGCCTGATTTTTTTCAGAGGATGCCTTGCAAGTCTTGGAAAGTATCAGTCACCTCACAGTTCAAAGGTAGCCAAGCAGGGTTTAAAAAGAGAAACCTTGGAAGTTCCCAATCATAAGGGTTAAGTTTTAAATATTAGTCTTTGTGTCACAGAAATGTTCAGGTTCTGGATCACCTCCAAAAAACAGCCTGCTTTACAAAAGTAACCCGTAGGCTTTGATAGAACCCACATTAAAATCCTTAAACGTGAGGTCACAGTTCCTAGAAAGTACGGGCTGTATCAGGTATTGCTGCAAAGACATTTTTTTTTCTTATTGGTAGCTATTTAATGCACAAAGCATCAATGAGTGTTAGTTTGTACATTATACACATCATAGAGGCTGACAGATGTTCATGTTTGTCTCCATGGTGAAAAGGGAGTGGGGGGGAGGTACATTAGGTGTGTTGTGATTAATGTCTTTTTATGATAACTTAAACACTTTTTTTTGGAAGGGGGGGGGTATCTACGCCACGCACACACACACACAGGTGTGTGTTTGTATATTTCTGTATGAACTCCTTCCTGCTGATACTTTGCAAAGCTTTCTGTTTGCAGTGGGAATCTAGTGGTTTAATACTGCGATGATAAAGTGAGAGCTGATGATTTGTACCCAGGTTTGTTTTTGTTCTAGTATTGTATAGCATTATGCAGCTTTTGGCAGTGTTAACCAGAGTCCTGCTGTGTGTTAATGGGATCAGTGGACACATTCCAGCGCAGGATTGTGTGGGAAACAAGGCCACAGGTCATCTGTGCTTTTGTCTGGAAACAACTGAGCGTGCTGTAAATTAAAAATTAGAACTGTAGCACTTCCTTTATCTTTTAAACTTCACTTTCACTGCACTATTGTGAGTCTGTTCATTTTCCCATGAAGACATTATTTGTTCTTCCACATTATGAAAACTGAAGAGCACCTTGAATATTTAACTTTTTTTTTTTTTTTACTGAGTAAACGTGTTCATAAATAAAGCATTAAAACTCACATTTGAATTTAAAAATGTGTTTTATCCCAAAATAAACCTTGGAACCATAGATTCCACTCCTGCACAGTGGGCAAAGGCTCCTTATCCTCCAATGCTCTTTTCTTGTCCCTTTTACTTCCACTCGCTCACACCCGGCTCTCCCATTATAATTGCGTGTTATTGGACTCATGCCCTGGTCATGCCAGAGCACCATATGGAAAACGGCAGAATGCGGCTTTGAAATTCAATTACCTCTCCAGGTGCAGGGATTGCATTTGTTGCTTCATCTGAGTGATGTGCTGCACACCTCCGGGAGTCAGTGTCCTTTGTCTTAATTCACCTACAACTTCCCCACTTTCAGTCTGTGCCTGAGGTCATATAAGATGCTGCAAGTTGATGCTTTTTTTGAAGTGGTGTAAGAAAAACGTTTTCCTTCAAAAATATCAAACATATCTGAAATTATTAATACTTAACTGGTTTATCTTTGTGCATATGTTCTTTGACCCCTGACCTATCATTGAGGTCTCATCTTTAATTATGAAAACTAATTTGAAAAGTTTAAACAATTTCCCTACTTAATGAATTCTTTGTCTAATCGCCATTAGCTGGTGAGGATGCTAGTTAGGTTTCCAGTCATCCATGTTTTGCTGCATCCAGAGAGTATTCAGTGTGTTGTTTTTCCATATTTATTATGTTGCAGATTATTTCCAGCGTATATAAAGTTATGCATTTCTTAAAGATCTATAAACCATCAAAAATGCATTACTGAAAAAAATGTCTATTTATTGATTTTGTGTACTCAGGTATTTACACCCATGGCTTATTACTTTGCCTTATTTGGCACCATTTCAACTTCAAGTCTTCTTGTCTGATGGTTTTATCTCTCGTTCTTTTCAGCTGATCAGGTTAAATCTGCAGCCATTTTTCAGAGATGTTCCATAGAATATAGGTGAGGGTTCTTGCTGGGTTTCCTGTGAATCTTTAGGAACTGCCACCCAACCACTCTGGATCAGCTTTCCTTAAGGAATGTCTTGCCTATAGTCAGGCTAGTTACAAAATTTTATTGTTATTTTATTTATTTAACCTTTATTTTACCAGGAAGTCCCTTGAGATAAGATCTCTTTTTCGAGGGAGACCTGGCCAAGAGGCAGCAGTACAGTAAGACATATAAAAACCCAGGACAACATAATAAAATCAATCATAAACTAGACTCTAGAATAATATACTGCAGAAAAGTAAATCCCCACACCATGATGCTGACTCCTCCATGCTTCACACTGAGCAGCATCCTCTTTTTTCTTGCCAGATAATTTAGTTTTTTCTGGCTTTATAATCTCTAATGTCCATATTGGTCAAGTTGAAGTGGTTGTGTCTGGCTGACTGGTTAACCCTCTGGATGGTTCCTCAATTTGTCTTTCATCCAAGTATTTTATAAATAGATCCCTATTTGCTAATTCACATTGGGTGCTTTTCAAGCTTCAGATATGTTTTGCCCTGACAGAGTCTTCACCCAAGGATTTAGATTTTTGCTGTGCTCGTCAAAAAAAAAAGGAATACATCCAGGCTCAGTTTTGAGTGTCTGGAAGCAAATAATGATTTTCTTTATTAAATTCTCAATGATTTGCAGCTCTTTTTTCCACTTTATCATCATGGGATTTATGTGTAGCATCTGGAAAGGAAAATTAATTTATCAAATTTCAACGAGGTTGTAACATAAAAGGAAAAAGCAGTTGGTGAGCACTTTAGTACAAGAGAATATCGGGGGTCACTTGGTTGAAAACTTTTTTTTTAAATGAACCTTTTTTTCTTGCCTGTTTAAAAGAAAAAAGTGGAGATATCTAGAATAAAGTAAGTCAAGTATTGAATTCAAGAATAGATGATAAAGAGTTAATATTAACTTCAAAATGAATAAAAGCAAAATGCTGTTTTGTGATTAAAGTCAAAATACTACTAATAAAGTAACAATACCTTATAAAAAAAAAAAAGGCAGAATGATGAGTAGTGTTGCACTTATACCAGTATAGGGCGGGGCCTCGATCCAGCACTAAAATGGTGGTATCGGTATCAGCGAGTACCAACAAATAGGACACTGATTCCATTTTTAGAGCCAAAAGTTTATTCAACTATTGTCACCCATTCCAGGTAGGCAAT
>NW_015150668.1:1080182-1083811 GCF_000732505.1 Cyprinodon variegatus
AGTAGTATGCAGTTCTTCATATATACACACGGATCAATTTCAAACAGATGGTATCGGTTTCTGTCGATGCTGCAGAGACAGGTATCGGTATCAGGGCCAAAAAATGTCGCAACACTAATGATGAGACTAAGTTCTTTCCCAGCAGGGTTGGTTTGTTGGGCCAGACTGAGTTCTGACTCGGTCTAAATCCAAAAGATGTAACATTTAACAAGGCTCTGCCGTCACATTTATCCCCATGTCATTTTGACCTTATATTGGATGAAGTCCATCCAACGTTTTCTCCTATCTTTTGCTCTAATATTAGACGTTACAAAAATGAAACGCCTCAGTCTGACTCATCATTTCTTCCATCTTTATTGTCTAACCGCTTACAAAAATGAAAGATTTAAGCTCAGCTGTTCTCCTTCCATCTCTGAAGAAGCCAAAGTGTTCCTCTACATTCAGAGACCATAAATCATCCGCTCTGTTAAGGCTGAACTTGAATCCATCCTCTGAACAATCGGCGCTTCTCTAGTTTAATCCCCATTAAATTGCATTTCTGCTATAGATGTCAGGCTTTTTCAAGGTGTTTTATTCCAGTCCAAAATAATGTAAACATTTTATTTAGCTTTTTGTAGTCCCCAGATTCCACCAAACCTCCACTGAAATCAAACCTGCAGCCGTCACGTTTGTTAGCCGTCCTTCCTGTGATTTATCGTCCAATATCAAAACAAGCTGTCCATAATTAGCCACCTTTTCTTGGTCTTCCTCATCTATTTTCCCCCTTGTTGTTTGGGTGAGCAGCAGAGAATTGTGGGTAACGTGGTCTAATTCCATCAGCGATGACTGATGTCTGCTCTCCCAGCTGCAGCAGCAGCACACTAAGCTTTATTGCTCCCATTAAACAACTGTGGGAACAGAGAGGTTCATTCAGCTGGAGCCGAGCTTTATGGAAGGCATAATATTTTCATCTTGTGTTTTATTGAAACATTTAAAAGCTTTTATTATCCAACATCCCTGAAGGTATTTTCCAGTAACCTTTAAAATTAAGCATGAACCGACATTTCCAGAAGTATTAAAACAATCAGGATCGTCAGAAGGAATCCATCCTTTCTTAATCTGAGGATTATTAGGACGGTCACTCAGCCGTGGGCGATTTTACACCAGATATGAAAAAAAAATTTCGTTTGGACCTCAGCCCCTCATTTCCCATCTAACCCGCTGCACCCTGGATTCATCTGGTTTGAGGGGAGTCTCTTTAGCGCTCATAATGGTTTTATGGCCCTTTACACCAACTGACGCCTGCACCACTCTCAATATGTTACACGGCCATAAAAAGTAATTATATCAGCTTAGTGTGACAACTAATCTGCTCACCATTATTGCACCCAGACCGCTAATGAACATCAGAGGAGTTGCGGTACAACAGTGGGATGTTTGCAGCTCTGTTGGCTTAATGGCATTTATTGCAGGGATGTTTGAATTAAGGCAAACCTTTAATCAAACTGAGGATTTTTGTTTTCACATAAAAAGGTAGAATTATGTGAGCTGTGAGCAAAAATAAATCGACAGCATTGGCCGACAAGTTAAGCCTCTCTTCTCGCAAATATTTACATATTTAGTGCTATTATCCACTTTTTACACGCAGTTTAATTTTCAGTCACTCTTTGCTTTGAATGTCCAGTTGGTTTTAAATGTTTTAGCCATCATCTTCCAATCAAACTCTGCACAGGCGCATAAAAAGCAGCTTTAAATTAGCTGGTTCCCTGGCCTAACCCGAGCTACTGTAGTTTCCTGAGCGTTTCCTGCCATAAGATCCTCAGAACGGCTTTTGAGGTCACAGATAGGACTCCAATTTTCCATCACAAAGCCAATAATCCTTCAAAGACGTCATTGTGGTCCTGCCATCTGTACAAGCTGAGATAACATCTTTTATCCTTACATAATATCATGTTTTATCGTTTTATTTTCATTTATGAAAACAATTTGAGCTCTCTCCAAAGAAAATTAGTCGTGTTCTTCAGGTTTTATGGCCTCGATTTTATTCAAAACTGCATATATCTTGTGACCTACCATGTGACCTAGATGCAGAATAGAATAGAAATGATCTTAAATGTCCCCCTGTGGCCAAATGCATGTGTCCCAAGTGAAAAGAGATGAGAAAACATGCACATATAAGAGTAATGAATATGTGAAAATAAAACAAGAATAAAAGACAATGCAGGCAGGTTTCCAGAGGGAATAAAGTACAGTGTAATGTAAAAAAATAAAAAACACCAAATGTGTAGCCGAGCAGCGAAGTCTCATTGAATGTATAAAATATAAATTTTATCCTTTAAAACCGACTATTTACAGACTACATCAACAGATCAACAGACTATTTAAAATGATTAAAAATTCCAAAACTAAACGGGGCAGAATGAATCCTTGAGCAAAAACAGGATGGATGATGTAAATGGTTACATTTGTGGGGAACAGATTTGGCTCTAAAGTCATATCTGTGGGGAGGAAGGATCTGCAGTAATGCTATTTTGTGCATTGAATATGCAGCATCTTCCTGAAGCTTGTAGTTTTAGTCAGGTTGATTGATGGCAGAACAGGGTGCATAACCTTGAATTTATTTGTGATATTCCATAATTCATATGTTTCTAAAGTTAGATCTACATCCTGAGATATAGAAACCACTAATATCCAAGTTAAACAACTCTTGCTAATGGATCAACTTTTGGCATAAATCTGGCTCAATGTTTGAACGCTTTAATCAGCAGAAAATTAAACTGCTTTTGATCTTCCACCTCTAACCTCTTCCAAACAATCTCTGTATAGCTAAATAGCATCGTCCTTGCCTGATCTCCCCACAGATGTTTTTTCTCCAGGAATTTGGCCTTTTTAATGGTAGCAGCCGTAAACTTAAGTCGAGTTTGATTGATTTTGATCCAATGCTCTGAAACCCTCTCCGTCCCTATCGACGTAACACTATCACGGCCGTGGGTATGAACATCGGTTCCCCAGCTATATCCTGTTCCTGCTAGACTTCAGTCCTGGTTGTTCCTATGAATATAACTGATTTATTTCATCTAAAGCAAAAGGTTTGGATGCAACGATTTAATCTTTAAATCTTACTGTAAAATGATCCCAAACTTTTATCAAAATTGGTTTCAAAACTGGTAAAACAGACTGAAAATAGCCTTTGATGATTTGTTAAATCTTGAAAATCATCTAAGGGTTCTGACCAGAAGAGTGGGACCATATGCAGTTGGAATAATCAATCAACCCAGTTATGAATGCATGTGATGCCAGCTATCAGAGTGGTAGAGTATGTGCACAGAAGCAACATTGATATTGTTGAAATCACTGCAGCTCATTTTTGTTTTCCAGGTTCTTTGCTGTATTTTAAATCCACCACAAATATAAAGAAGTTTAATTATCAAATAAATAACTGAAAAGACCTGTGCATGGTTAAGTCTTTATTATAATGACAATAACTAAACATTGGTTTTGGGAGGATTGATGGGTTAAACAAACTAAATAAGAGAAAATCTTAAAAAGTAGATAAAGACTAACTGATTAATCCTAAATTCAACTGAATTCATACACACACACACACACACATATATATATATATATATATATATATATATATATATATA
>NW_015150668.1:1083900-1090295 GCF_000732505.1 Cyprinodon variegatus
CCCAACTGGTGCAATGACTTGCTTCTCATTTCCTAAACAACCGTGTCAAAAGACACATTCCGTGGTCGTGGAAAAGAAGTTAGTCTGTTTGAGAAGGGTCAAATCATTGGCATGCATCAAGCAGAGAAAACATCTAAATAGATTGCAGAAACTACTAAAATTGGGTTAAGAACTGTCCAACGCAAGTGGGGACCCATCATCTTCAAGAAAGAAATGTGGCCAGAAAAAAAACTTGAATGACCGTGATCGGCGATCACTTAAACGTGTGGTGAGATCAAATCGAAGAAAAACTACAGTAGAACTCAGGGCTATGTTTAATACTGAAAGTAAGAGCATTTCCATACGCACAATGCGAAGGGAACTCAAGGGATTGGGACTGAACAGCTGTGTAGCCGTAAGAGAACCACTAATCAGTGAGGCTAACCGGAAAAAAAGGCTTCAATTTGCTAGGGAGCATAAAGATTGGACAGTGGAGCAATGGAAGAAGGTCATGTGGTCTGATGAGTCCAGATTTACCCTGTTCCAGAGTGATGGGCCAATCAGGGTAAGAAGAGAGGCAGGTGAAGTGATGCACCCACCATGCCTAGTGCCTACTGTAGAAGCCAGTGGGGGCGGTGTTATGATCTGGGGTTGCTGCAGTTGGTCAGGTCTAGGTTCAGCAACAGTATGTGCTCAAAGAATGAGGTCAACTGACTACCTTATTATATACTGGATGACCAGGTTATTCCATCAATGGACTTTTTCTTCCTTGATGGCACAGGCATATTCCAAGATGACAATGCCAGGATTCATCGGGCTCAAATTGTGAAAGACTGGTTCAGGGAGCATGACACATCATTTTCACACATGGATTGGCCACAGAGTCCAGACCTCAACCCCGTTGAGAATCTTTGGTCAGACTCTACCATCATCAAAAAATTGATGATGGTAGAAAAATTAATGCAACACTGGATGGAAATAAGTCTTTTGACATTGCAGAAGCTTATCGAAACAATGCCACAGAGAATGCATGCCGTAATCAAAGCTAAAGGCGGTCCAACAAAGTATTTTTTTGGTGGCAACTTTTTTTTTTGGGCGAGGCAGTATATATATATATATATAGTAACAAATGTCCACATTAAACTGAGAAATGTGTGACATATCTGCAGGAGGCGACTGTCAGCTGATAATCTGTTGTTGAGGTGTTTGTGTCAGGGCCTTAATCTCAAAAAGGACCATCACAGTGTTGAGTCTGTTTCATTAACACCGACTAACATCCATGTCATCACCATAACCTTTCTCTAAGCCTGCAGCATGGTCTTCCCCTCACTCCCCCCTCCTCCCATCTTATCTGCCTGCCTTCCTGTGTCTCACCTTCATTTTGACCTGAGGAGAGGTGAGTCCCACCGACTAGCTGCCGGTAAGTTTCAGAGATGTGTAAAAATCCAGCCGTTAATCCCATCCAAGAGGTCAGATGGTGTTCTGCTCTTTAGTTATTAAAAAGTCACATGTCTGTGGATTTTCATACTCCTGTAGTTTCATGTAGGGCTTTCCAGCCGAGGTCACAGATAGGTCTTCAATATTCCATCACAAAGCCAGTAATCCTTCAAACACGTCATGGGGCTCCCATAACACCTTTGATCCTTATGTCATTTTATTATTCAAATTTATATTATATAAAAATTTGAGCTTCTTTCAAGAAAATGAAAAATTTTCTTCAGGTTTTATATTCACAATTTATGTTTATTTATTTTAAACCTAAATTTCTGCTCTGATTTCAATACATTTTATGTGTATATTTAATGAATTATAATATATAATATTGAGACTGTTAAAATGCCTTTGGAGAATAGTAACCTTTAAGTAGTTTTTCATGGAGCCCATATTTCTGTATTGAATAATTTTTTACTGGTCAGATTTGATATCTTAATAAAAAAATGACTTGTTTTTTTTATTATCTATAAGTAGTAATAAAAATAAAGGCTTTAATATATCTATATAATATCGTCTGTGTGTAATTAATACATTTAATGAAGCCAGTAACTGAAAAAATTCAACTTTTTAATTATATTCCTGTTTATTACATTGCTTTAGATAAAGGTTTCTGCAAAGTTAAAATATAAAAAGTTCTGTATTTGGCTTGAATTCAACAATTGCAAGTCGTTTATATGTTTTGCACATTTAGTAGTTTAAATTTTTATTTCTTTTAATCTTTATTATTATGGCTTAGAGCTAATGAAAACTCCAAATTACATTTTATTTGTGGCCCTCGGACTAATTGTGTGCGTCCCCCTCCCTCTGCATTTCCACAATGATTCCAACCTGGCCCTCAAGCACCGGAGATAATTAAGTTAAAGACTTTTTATTTTTAATAAGGGGAGGAAATTATTTCTTCCAAATTAAACATCTTCCTCCATAGCAATGCATTAGGTAAAATAATTAAATGTCTATATTTTAATAAAGCAAATGTGCAAAACCCTTTAAAGTTTGCTTTTCTAAGCAACAATGATTTCATTCCGTTATTACAGAGAAATTAAAGACTTAATGCAGGCTTTCTTCAAAGTTAAGCAGGTAAAAAACAATACAATATCCTATTGAGTTTTAGTTTAGAGCATAACAGTAACAAAACCATTTTTAAGTGATTTTCACTTAAAAATCTATGAGATGTTTGGAGTTGATGCTGTAAATCGGGCATCCCCAAAGTTTGTCCTCGAGGGCCTCAGTCCTGCAGGTTTTAGAGGTCTCCCCGCTCCAGCACAGCTGATTTACATTGATAGTTGATAAACAGGCTTTTGCTGAACTGCAATCATCAGAATCAGCTGTGCTAAAGCAGAGAAACCTCTAAAACCTGCAGGACAGCGGCCCTCGAGGACCGACTTTGGGGCTTTGGGGCCAAAAAAATCGCAGTGTAAGCCCGGCTTTAGCAGAAGATATCACTACTTCATCTCTTTCCATCACACTTTTACCATCAACTAAACTTTAAATACATATAATGCTTGAATAACTGTTAGAACTTGTGATATAAGAAAAATTATTTAAAGATTTTTTAATTATTTAGGCTTTCAGCTGCAAAAAGGCTCGAAGTAAATTAAGCAATGTTTAAACAGGGAGTAACATATCAGCAAGTTAGTGTTTTAGTTTCACTGTAGACAATAGAGTCAGAATGATCTCTGATCCACCTGTTGCCTTGTTTTCAGTCAAATACCAGCAGCAACGGTCCAGCGGGGTACAGTCAGCCGGGTCGCCACTCTGTGTCTGTGGAGGTCCAGATGCAGCGGCAGAGGCAGGAGGAGAGGGACTCCTTCGCCCAGGCGCAGCGGCAGTACAGCTCCCTGCCTCGGTGAGACTCATCAACACATTGTTTCTGTCTCTCTGCCTCCATCCATGCCTCTCTGGTCATTGCAGGTTTTTCAGGCCAGCGTTAGATAACAGCAGCAACTGGGTCAGTAGTTGTCAGCTTCACATTACAAAGTGTCACACAAACACTGTTAGCTAGAACAAACGGATCATGTTACCATCTCAGACATTTCTGACATGATTGTTTTCCTTTTTCCTTAATCTAATTCCCTTTGATCTGTGTGATCCTTTGGCTGCTTGTTCCAGGAAATGCTGATGTGTTCATTATTTATGGGTGTTCTGGGGTAGATGGAGAGTCACAGCCCCTAATGGTCCTGGTTCCACTGGGACCATTTAAGACGACGCTCTATATCTGCTCCAGCTGTTCCTTCAGTCTAATTTTATCACTGTTCCTGTCCTTCTACCTGGCGACCCACACTCTGTTTTTTGGTCTCTTGACCCTTTTTCCCTCTTATTTATTTTCTTGATGGTTTGCTTGTAGTTGGTAGTTTGACTTCTGCCAGTACTGAAAAAAACTGGCTGCTCATAGGGCTGTGGCTCAGCATGTTACTGGAAAGCTTAGTGCAAGAACAGAAAAAAATCTGGTTAAAATGAGTCTTTAAATAGACCATAATGGGAAAATCTGTGGAAATCTGCTCAATTTTAGATTTATTCAACACCTTCAGATTCTAAATCCTCATTTTGACCATTATGCCATGTCTAAAACACCCCTGAAAACACCAAGACCCAAGATCAACTGCAAACCGTTAAAAAGCCTTTTTAAGCATCTGCAAACCTTGATAACTACCTGAAGAATAAAGCCTTCTCCATATAAGACAGCCAAAACTACAACAAAAAGTTGTAGCAGTCCACATGGAAGAGCCAAAATCCTTTTTAAAAACTGAGCTGTTTGGTCACAAAGAGGAGAAAATGTTTGAAAGAGTTGGTCTAAAGCAGGCAGGCCCAAATTCAGTCCTAAAGGGCCGCAGTCCTGCAGGTTTTAGCTGATTCTGATGATCACAGTTCAGGAAAAAAACACCAATTAATGGAAATCAGCTGAGCTGCTGCAGGGAAACCTCTAGCGAGGACCCACTTTTAGCATACCTGGCTAAAGCTTTCAGCTGCAGAAACAATGTACAAATTGTTGGTAGTGGCTGCATCATGCTGTGGGTGTGTTTTTTAAGCACTGGTACAGCAACTTTGATTTAGATTATTAAGCTCCTCCTCATATCAATTTAACCGGATGGACTCAATGAGGACAATCAACCCAAACGCAAGTTGAAGCTGGGTTGTTTCTTTTTAAAAAAAGTATTTTATCCACTAATGGGAAAGATCAAATATCCGGGCACATTAATGCCAGAAACGTTGCTGGTTGTCAGAAGACAGCTTGGTTGCAGCCTGCTGAGGAACATTAAAACAGAATCATGACTCATAACATGACAAGAAGTTTAGTTGCAAAAAAAAATTTTTGTTCTTTTGGATTTATTTTGTGGTTTTTTATGGCTCAATCAATTTCAAACATTTGAAGAGCTTAGCTTTCATCATATAGGAAAGAGACCTTTTAAGATGTCATGTTATCTGGGTGGAGGATTATTAATGGAGGCATAGCTGCTGTTTTTTCCCTCATTCTGAATGTCATACCCTCTGAGCGTCTGTGGTCGGTTCTCCAAACTGTCTCTATTTTTATCAAAAGAAAACCAAACTGTCTTTTCCAACATAATGGATTAGATCTATTGTAAACCCCCTTTTTGTAATGCGTTGTGACCGTCTTTGAGCTTTTGTTTAAAACTGTAGATTTGGGTTTTACTGGAAAACGACCTCCGTGGGCGACCATCACATTCAATAGAAAAAATGAGGCTAGTGTAAAGTCTCACAAACCGCCTGCTGACATGTTCAAACCCGTAGCATCAACATACAGGAACCCCTAACCACGTCAAAGTCCCCTTCCAGCCCGTTAGGCCTCAGAGAGGGACTGGAACAAGCATTATTGGACCTGACAGACAGTAATAGTGGACCTTTTGCAGACAGAAGAATGAAGCGAGCGTCTTTGTCCTCCCTGGGTACAGCCGTTCTGGCGTGTGACATCGACTCGGTTGGGTGTCAGGAATCTGGGCAGCTGCTCTGCACGTCGCCACAAAACATGGTGAAGGGAGAGAGGGAAAAAAATCCAGATGTGTGTCATCAGCTATCATTTCCGCTCGGCCGGCTCTGCCTTTGTGTGATGTGTACAAGCCTCCTGGGCTCTGTGCATTTATCTCCAGGCTGAGGCAGAGCGAGGAGAAGAAGAACATCATTGAGCTTCTGATTCTGAGCCATGCATAATTAGCACGTTTATCAGCCAGCTGTGGAGAAATCACATTATTCCTCTGTTCGGATTTCAGCAGGAAGAGGCGACATAAAAAAAAGGAGAGAAATCCTTTAATGATAACAGAAAGGAGCTTTGTCTTGGATTCAATAGAGATTGGATTCAATTGGGGATGGATACGCTCCTTGATCGCTGAGATAGGAGGAGTGGAGCCCAGGTTTATTCTTACACACGCTCGACTGATTTCAATTTTCAGAGGCGGGTGTCCCCGATATCTGATTTTATTTCATATGTTGACAAAAGGGGCCAAAGCTGCTCTGAAATGCAAACCAAGTGTTGCCTCTGTTGTCTGGTGGAGGGGAAGGAACTTTAGATGACGCCACTAGGAAATATTCAGACATGATCAAACATTCATACATTTTATTGTGTTACAGCTTTAAACATTATTGTATATAATACATATTCAGGTGAACAAAAAGGTCACAACTGTGTAGTGGAAGGAAAAACGTATAGAGAGATCTGTCTCATTTATACTCACACCCCTAAATAAAACCTGCTGTAAAAATCTGATCTGGTTTTAATTCGTAAATGAAATCCACCTGTGTGTAATTTAATCAAAGTATAAACTGGGAATGTGTGCAGATGGCTTCCAGCATGGCTGCCAGTTAGCTAATATATGGGTTTAAGACGGAGTAAAACAGGCCTTCAAAATAAAAGCTGATTTTAAATGATGAAAACAGATTAGCGAGATATTAAGATCTTTCATAATCCCACC
>NW_015150668.1:1090502-1102113 GCF_000732505.1 Cyprinodon variegatus
TCTCTCCATTTTTAAATTTTTTTTTACATTTTGGTAAACTTTGAAGGTTAAATTCACTTAAAATAATATAAACAACCAAGTGTAGGATACATTTAGACTGGCTTTGTGAAACAGGTGTATCCTATTGGTGTTGATGAACAAGCCCAGGCAAGACCCGACTTTGTAGTCAGTAGGTGGGTTCAAAACACTTGCGTTTCTCTCGCTCGTTTTATTTTTTTTTACTTAGTAACTAAACCAAACATTGAAAATATATTGCAGTAAAAGTATGGAAATAAGTTTGTAAATGTAGTGAAGTAAAAGTTCTCAAAAAAATGTATACTCTTGGAAAGTATAAAGTACTCCAAAATATACTTAAGTACAGTAGTGAAGTATTTTTACTTCGTTACTATACAACACTGCAGAATAATTGATGTTAGATGGGAACCTATGTCTGAGAGTTAGCATTTAGCAATCCAGATGTTCTGTGAATGCTTTGGAGGTTTGTTTAAGAAGATTAAATAACAAATGGTACCAAGAAGACTGTTGGGCACAAGGAGAGCTTGAATTAGAAAAGCAGCCAAAGAAACCAAGGGTAACTTTGGAGGAGATGCAGAGATCCACAGCTCGGTGAAACCTTGGCCGATTCTGAATTCACTAGTACGCGAGTACGGACTCGTGTTCTGGCAAAGTATGTTCTTGAGAAGAACGCGGGGAAGTGTGGACTTGGGGAGAACGGGAGCATGCAGCATAAATCTGGGTCAATTGGAACAGAAGCGTACTGGTGACGTCACCACACGCTCGGCTCGTCTGGAGCTGCTTTTCACCTCCTGCTATCACGTTACAGCTGTCATTGGAGAATGCACAAGTCTGCTCTGAGGCATACTCCATAAAGGGGGAGGGGCGAGAACAATATCTGGGGACTTTATCTGTTCTCTGGCTTGTGTTCTTGAGAACTGGAACAGTACTACGGCTGAGGCCAATGACATTTCACGAGCACATGAGAACGATCAAGTACTCATATTGCTTGTCTTCATCTGCTTCTGGAGACTTGATTGTATGTTGACCTTTTCGTCAAGACGGAAATGGTTAAAATCCACCTGGAGCTGGAATGTTAGGATCACCAAAATGGGCTAGAAAGCCCATAGCAAGGTTGACGGTCATCGACACTGTCCATCCAGTCTGGCCTTGCTTGAACTATTTTCCTAAATGTACAGATGTTGTTCTTTGTAGTGCTAATGGAAAATAAAGCTTAAAAAAAGCAGGGTTTAATACTCTGTGTTTGAGTTTCTTTACGTCGGCCCTGGTAGCAAAACCTTCATCTCAACACATCAGATCTGATTGTACTTTATACTGTTAATGTATTCCCATGGCAGGTCTGCTTATCTGGTTCATTATGAGATAAAAACATTGTTGTCATGGTGATCCTGAGGTCAGTCCATAGTGGAAACCCTTTTTATTGTTTAATAAGCCTATTTAAAGAGAATTCGGTTTAGTTTAGCTAGAAAACTGCTACATGTATATTGTGAGGTGGACTGAACCAACTTGCATGAAAAGGTGGGACCAAGATTTTCTAATTCTTTATAATCAAGATAAAAGTGGAGGCAAATAAGGCAAGTGTCTATGTCTGGTTTACTGTAGATGGGTTTGTGTGGAGGGGGCATTTCAAACCTTAAATCATAAAATTCTTCAACCATATTTACCATGGTTTATTGCATTGACAGTCTAATACAAATGTTGAAGTTCACAGCTGTTGGGTTAGAAAATGAGAGAAGTTTGATGGGTCTAAACAAGCCTCTGTATTCAGCTCATGCCCACACTGACAGTGATTAGAAACGACAGCTCTAACAGTCCACCAGGTTGACTTTTTAACACACACACATATATATGCAGACATGCATGCTCTGCTCGGACCAAAAGCCGCTGCAGCTGCTGCAGGCAGCCTTTGCTCTCCTTTAATGGCATTACTTTGGATCAGAGATCAATGCAGCTTGTAGATGATGAATGCTATAGACCCTCGTTTCTTTGCATTGTTTCACATCCCAAAGGTTTATTTACCATCAGACATCTTTGTTTAGGAGGGAGGGCCTCGCCCTGCAGGGAGCTGACCTTTATCCTCAGTGAAAACTGTTCCTTAAGGGACACGGCTGCCATTTATCACAGGTCCAACAGCGATCCAGTCGTTACGAAACTGATCCGCCACACGGACGTGATCTCCTAAACATCTCGTTTACTTCATCTGAGCCTCTGGCATCGCGGTAGGCCCAAAGTCAAACAGTTAATTCAGCTTATTGGGAAATAACAGCTGGATTTATCCAAACACGACCCCTCGAAGTGATCCAGGATGTTGCCTTTGACCGCTGGAGCGCAGCGTGTCGTATTTATCAAGGAAGGATTTATGTTGATGAAAGTGGATTAGACTGCAATGGTGAGGCAATAGCAGATAATACACTCAATATGTTTGTGTGGGAAGTGTGGACGACATTGAGCAGAGTGCTTCAGCTCAGTTTGACCTCGTTTAAAAACATAATTACACAAACTGATTGAGGAACAACAGCTTGGAGAGTAAAACCTTTCTGCCACTTCATGCCTCATTCAGACAGAGTCCTGTGTAAAAGATCTGGAGTCATCCAATGTTATTTCAATCATACAGTTTACTTTTTTATTGTTTTTTAAGTAGCATGGATCAGGTTTCACTGTTTGTGAGGTTTTTAGCTAATCATGTCAGCACTTTTTGCAGCATAGGAGTAAAAACAATAATTAAAGTTTGGTTTCAGGTGAAGTTTATTGGTCTAAAAGGTGTGAAAATTTGGACAGTAGGAGGCAAAGGAACATTTTTGGTCTGTTTTTACAGACTGGATTGTTCAGAAGACCTCAAATTGGAATTTACACTGGATTAATGATCCTTAGATCTTAGAAATAAGTCAAGATTTCTTAAAGTAAGTGTATTTACCCTTGATTTTAATTGGTAAATGAGATAGTTTGCCAATGGAATGAGTACTTTTACTCCTGATATATATGCACTTGAAATGGGACAATGCAATTGTGTTTTCTTACTTTAAATCTAAATTGTCTTGTTCCATTGGCAAAATGTCTCTTTTATCTCCTCAATTCAAGAACAAATGCACTTATGTTAAGAAAAAATGACTTATCGAGATTTCAATTTTTTTCCAGTGTAAAGATTCAAGTCTTGGTTTGAGACCAAATGTTAGCCAGTTTTATGTGGTGTTCTGTTATTTAAGATTTTACAGCTGAAAAAACCAGACTTCAGTTTGAGCATCTTCAAAATGCCCAGAACAAAACCAGACAGAGCGTAATATTTTAAAGGTTGGACATTTTCACTGCAAAAAATGTAAATCTAAATTACACATTTTTTCTTAAAATAAGTGTTTTTTCTTGAATTGAGGAGTTAAGTGAGACCCTTTTCCAATGGAACAAGAAAATTTACATTTAAAGTAAGAGAAAATAATTGTATCGTCTTACTTCAACTGAGTATTATCTAATTATGTAATCTCAAGAATTTATAAAAAACGAATTCCATTGGCAAATCATTCCGTAAAAGTTTAAAAACAATCCACTGGACTTGGTTTCCAAGGTTTGAAGACGTTTCGCTTCACCTCCAGGAAGCTTTCTCAATTCAAATGTCTGGAGATTGAGGCTTTATATAGACAAAGCCTTGTATTGCTTGGAAACATGCAAATTGAAACTGACGAGCAGGTCATTTGGTTCCATTGTTAGCCTGTAATATCTGAAACCTGTCTATGATGTTTTTAAACTTTTACAGAATGACTATGACCTGGATGATTGAGAATCTTCATTAGCATATTGGCAAATATTCTTATTTACCAACTAAAATTAAGGGTCAATACTCTTCATTTAAGAATTTTTTTCTTATATCTAGATCATTTTTGCAGTGAATTTGTATGAATCCTAAAGGGAAAGAAACTATGATAGAAAATGGTGGATTCCTTTACAGCCAGGCATACCCTTTACTATTTTTTGCCCTTTTTGGGCCGATTCTCCAGTCCTGCACAAATTTTTAGATCGTGCTATCTTTCAGCCGCATCGTGCTTCCAGCATTGTGTAATATACGAGGGGCCATTAGGCTCCCACTACCACCTCACGATCAGGAATCATGAGGTCGGGTGAAAATCAAACATGTCTGAAATTCAGTCGGCCATCGTAAGGTCGCATCAGAGTGTCGGGCCGCACAGTGTGAGAGCAAATATCGTTAGCTGGGAACTTTTAAACCCTGCGGTTTCATCGTACAGTTTCAGCTGCGGCTGTGTGCAACGATTGAAAATATTGAACAGTGTATACCCTGCTTAAGAACTTTCTAGCCATCTCACACATCCTTTCCTTGTTTTTTTTTCTCCTCCAACATCAGGCAGCCCAGGAAGAACCCCAGCACCGTCTCTCAGGATTCCTGGGACAAGGCGTACCCACCAGGAGACGTCTTCCAAACCGCCAAGGACAACCCCAGGTACTCCAGCTACCAAGGCTCCCGGAACGGCTATCCTGGCAGCAGCGGCGGAGGAGGAGTTAATGCCAGAGTCCTCCTGGAGGCTCAGGAGCTGTTGAGGCAGGAGCAGAGGCGCAGGGAGCAGGAAGCCAAAGGAAAAAGGATGCAGGAGAGCAGTGGGAACAGCGGGTATGAGGGGTACATCCCCCGCCTGAAGGAGCCGGGGTCCCCAAAGGGCCCGTACCGACACGACGTCCCGCCTTCACCATCACAGTTGGCTCGGCTGAACAGGCTGGGGTCAGAAAAGGGACGACTGTTTTATTCCTGAGGAAATTAGCAGGCTGAAGACTGAGGTTTCAAATCTGAACACAGACTCTTTAGAGGTCTTATAGCTTAGCGACGATCTTAACGGTATGTGGGTGTTTGATGACCTGTACCAATTATCAGTCACCCTCCTACAACCTCGAGACGCCCGGTGCCTTCTCCACCCTCGTCCAGGACTCTGACTCAGAGACCCGGTGCTGTGACGGACCGACAATCAGGCGAAGGAGTGGGTTCTTCTCTGAACCCACGGTGAGGCGGAGGTTTACAAGTGACGTTCCAGTGACTCGACCCACCTGGCATCTTTTCGGTGTAGCACGGCCTTTTCAGAGAGCCGACGCCGTTTCTCCCTCTGAAGGAGAGAAAATGAGGCAACATGGAAAGAAAAAGCAGGCCACAGAGTGTGTGTGTGTTATTAATAAAAACCCTCCTCATAAATGATTCATATCGTGTGTTATCTCCTTGGAGGAGAGTCAGGCAGAGAGGGTAGGCCTCTGTGATCCTCTGCCTGGCCCCTCTGCACGGCGCTGGGCTCCCCTCACCCGCCTCCCTGCCTGTCTGTCTGGAGCTCCATCTTCTCCTTTCATTCTTTCTCTCTCTGTTCATTACGCTCCTTTTCTTCTACCTCAACACCTCCATATTCCTCCCCCTCCCCTCTCGCTCACATCCACCACCTCCCTCCCTCCGCCTCTCTGTCGTCTCCCGAGTCGGGGCTCTGCACTGAATTTTTCATCAGAAGCCACCTGCTGCCTACCAGAGCCAAAGAACGCTGCTACTGGAGGCTCCGACGGAGGGCCGGGCTCCTGACATGACGAGCCGAATAAAAGCAGGAATAGAGGAGGCAAGATAAAGATCGGCGGGGAGACAATGTGTCTCTCTGTGTGAAATTAGCAGCAGCTCTTTATGCTGTTTTTATAACAAAAGGCAAAATTGTCCTCTGGAGTTAATTGCTTCAAACTGCCATAATTGCTTTTTATGGGGTTTTTCTACCTTTTTTAGCATTTAGCAGAGACTCTGCAGTGCAGCTTTTTGAAATCGAGGCAGCAGGTGGGGGGTGGTTTTTAAAAAAAACAGCAGTCGATAAATGAAGCCATTGCTGCTGGATTACAATAAGCAAGCTGAGAAACAGTGGGGGGGGGAGAAAAAAGTTTTTTTGTTTTTTTTTCATGCAGATGTTTTTGTGACATCAAGTTGGGAGTTTGCTTCCTTACCAGCAACAATGGAGGTTAATGTGGTCATGTTTGTAGCGAACACAGCACTGAAAAGAAAGGAACAAGTATGTTACAGATCATTCTTTCATTTGACAAAGCTGAAGCTTAAATAAAAAATGCAGTTTTTATTTTATCTGGGAAGAAAAGCTGCTCAAACCGTGCAAAAAGAGAGAAATAAATTTTTTTTGTTGTATTGTGGTATATCCTTAGAAGAAAAATATTCTAACCATTTTTCCATTTATCTTTTCAATTCATAAATTAATGATATGCCAAATTTTTCAAATAAAAATTGTCCCTCCCTCTCCTGAGAAGAACTCATCTGACAACACGAAGTAGACTAAATATCAATGCAATAATACAAAACCTCCTCTTACGGTATTTAAAAAAAAAAAAAAAAAAAAACTCCAGTAGCTCACAGTGAGAGACGTTATCCATAAATGGTTTCACCTCTTTCGGCTCCAAAAACCAAACCGAAAGTTCTGGAGTTATCTAGTCTGAGACTGGACTCATTTTCAATTAAAATTCATTAGGATGATCTTAAACTGGTCGTTAATGCTCGTAATCCTTCAAATGTGTTTGAATTAAAACTATTCTGCAAAGTAGAGTGGGACAAAATTCCTCCACAGTGACGTAAAATAAGCTGCAACACCGAGGGAGAAAAACTGGGTCATTAGGTTGAGAAAAAAAAAAAGTCTTCAAAGTCAAATCAAGTCCTGCAAAGACGTTTTATTTATGGCCACGCAAATTCAAATCTGAGAAAAATAAACAAACACATAAAAAAAATGCAGAAAAAAGCTGGGGTTTGATGCGCCATATTAAGTCCTGCTGGAGTTTGATATAACTTGGTCAAAATGTTTTCAAAAAGTTATTTTATTTATAATAAAATGCTTTAATAAGAGAGGCTTTTTTCTCATTTGTATAGTTTTTTGGATTTTGTAATAAATAAAAATTCCTGCATGAATCATTTTATAACTTTCCCATCTTTAGTGTGTTTATCTGAAAAAAGTAAAGCCACCTATTTGAGGAAAATATATGAAACAACCCGGTTGCATGAATGCGTTTACCTGTGGCTACTTTGTTAAAACACCTTCTGGACTCCTTTAAGTTTGAATCATAAACATAACTAAAACTAAAAGCTATCATCAGATTATATAAATCCTTTTTTAATGCCGCTCCTGAGGAATCTGCATGTTTTCATGCAATAAATCCTTATTTATAGACAATTTATAGATTGTCCTATAATAAATAGCTACAGAAGATGCATAAAATGTAGAGGAGGTTTTAAAACTGAACCTTTATCTTGATAAAATGCTGACAGGAATAATGCAGGAATTGCATTATTCCATTATTTTTTCTGGAGCAGAGTTAAACATGTTTTAGATCGCTCTCTCCTGCACCTGATTCAGAGTATCGCATGACTTCATTAGTCAACGAGTGCTGTGGTAAACCTGTAAACCTGCATGAAAACATGCAGATTCCTCAGGAGCAGGATAAAAAAAAAAAACGGTCTAGAGTGACAGATGAGGGTAGCATCATGATATGGGCCTTCTTTTTTTTTAGGAGTAGGTAAGGTTTTGTGTAGATGAATGATATTATAAATACCTCTTAATATTCACAAAAACGTCAGATACCTGCTAAAAAGTTGGAGCTTTGTTAGCATCATTGCAAGTCCAGCCACACATCCAACTCAACTAAAAACTGAACTCTTAGGGAACATGAATGTTTTAGAGCAAAGAGCAAGATCTGAAGACTTCCTGTACAATGAGAGATTTTGATTTTTATAGTAGTTGAATAGAGCTTAGTTAAAACGTCTGATGCTGACAGACCAAAAATCAAAAATAAAGAAAGCTTAAACTAAACCAGAAGGGGCTTTAGTAGCGACTAAGCACACTCCTGCATCCAGGTTGTTGCAGCTTTTTATTTCTAAACTCATAGTATTGTCATCTAAATTCTAGACTTAGTTTCAAACCTGGAGTTTTTTTTTATTTTACGGCACTAGTGGTTTGTGTTTATGGACAGTAGGCTGACAGGAAAAGGGGGTATGAGAGAGGGGGAGAGGCAAAGGACCACAGACTGGAGTCAAACCCGGATCGCCCACTTCGAGGACTAAGGCCTCCGTACATGAGTCGTGCACACTAACCACTGCGCCCAGAAATAAACAAAGCTGAACAAAACTGGAGAGGAGAAGCTGGTGTCTATGAAGCACATTTAGATGATTTAATGTTTCTGATAAGGATTGGTCTGAGGCTGGATGGTCTGGCTTCATATAGTGCTGTGAGGACCACATGTTGCATAGAATCCTGTTTGTTAGCATTGGTACAACCTTGAATGAATGTAATAAAAAGCCTAGTTCTGGTGGGAATTTTATTATTATTCCAGTAATCCTGGACTGTACTGATTGGCATGTTTTGTGCTCCAGGACAAAAGGAATAATTTGATTTCCGATATTGATGTTACATACTGTTAAACTGTCTATAATAAGCCGTTAGACCGTCCAACTGTTAGGTTGGTGACATTTTATCCTCCAAAGAGCAATGCAGACGACCCAGATGGAGGTCCAAGTGCAGGACAAATAAACCCATCTGAGGTAAGCTGCACAAACTGTTTTCTGAAAAGATGAGTGCGTGAAAAATTCAGATTGTTTTCTACTACAGTTAACTCTCTGGACTGAAATGAGTGTTTAGTTTCACCTGAGGAGAGTTTTCAAAGAAAGAGATTGTCTTCTGTGAGGTTTCATTTTAACCCCACATTTAAACCAAGACACCAGTAACTGTGAGCATAAGAAACGGGAAGTATTACCGGATCTCTGATGTCTAAAAGTGCCTGAAGAATATCTGAACATTTCACACCAAGAGGGACACGACGAGTCCTTTCTAAAAAACCAGTTCTGGTTTAACACCTATTCTTGGGCATCGCCAACAATGTGTGTTTCTATCCTGTTTATCATCAGCCATGTTGTTTGTGTTAAAGAAGCAAAACTGAAATGGACAATAATAGAAGCTTATGTGCAATTGTTTTGTTTCCTGAAATCTTTTACATGATATTTGGAGAAATGTAAACACTTTTTTCTGTTCGTATGAAGTTAAGAATAAAGCAGAAAGTGGTTCCTGTTTGCAGCACCGCCTCTGTTCTGTTTGTTTTATTCATTTCCTCATTGAACTGAGCCTGGATCAGTTGAGTCCACAGAAGGAGGATCATCCAGTCACACCTCAAGGATGTCTGACTGATGTGATGAAATCATTGTTTCCTGATGTTGGACCAGAGGATGTTTCACACGTTTAGCTGCTTTGTAAAAAAAACGAGCGTTTCCCTTTAAAATGTGTCTCTTTCCGTAAATACCGTCATGCTTCCTGTTATTAAGTTGGACCTCATTGTTCACAGGGGACCCGTTGAGCTGCTACTGTTTTTGTTTTGAGGGTTAAAGGTCAAACACAATTAAGGCTCCTCCAGTCGGCCTCCCGGGTGTTTTGGGAATAATGAAGAAAAGCAGGAATATTACTCGCACATGAAGAATTTACTTCTTTTACACAGAAATGTTGCAGATAAAATAATAAAAAAAAAAACATAACCTGATTAAATACAGAAAGCTGCATTTTAATGTTCATTTAGATTGTTTTCCACCATGTAGGAAGCTGTCTAACTGATGAACTCCTTCAATAACCGACCGCTACATCCTAGGTGCACAAAGAAGCGTTATCATAGATGCCTCCTCTCACCTGCTGTTAGACGTTAAAACCATCATTGTTCCTCATTCTGTTTACATTACTGCTGTTATTCAATGTTTTTTTTTTTTTTTGTAGTTTTTAATCATTAATATATGCGCATGTTAAGTTTTCTAGTTTTCTGCCTAAAAAGAACTTTTCAAGCCTGACCATGACCTGGATGACTGAGAATCTTCACAGATATACATGCATGTTGTTACTGCTGTGGCTCAGGAGCAGCAACTAAAAGAACAGCAGATGACTCAGCAATCAATAACATTTCATTTTTCTGTCCTTACAATGAAAATGCATGAAAAGGACAGGAGCTCGGTATATAGAAGCAGCTCTGCAGCAGGAACCAAACCTGCATCTGGATCAAAGCTCTCTGGAGCACAAACTGATTCGACTTGAACTGAGACTCACAGAATAAAAGAACTTTCCAAAATGAGTCTTTCATATTTTTCTTGCATTCTTTAAACTAATAATCAACAGAACAATCATTGTATTTGTTTAAATATCCACCATTAAATGTAGAAACTCAAACATTAATATTTTCTCCTTCCTTTGCAAACAGCATCATCACGGTCTGTTACCAAAATGAACTGATACAGTATTCCAGTTTTCCTGTGGAGGTGCATTTGGAGGAATAACCTCTATTCTTAGTAACAAACCTAAAAAAAGTTATCCTTTGCTTAAAGACTGCATCTGCTTTAGTTTTCTATAAAAATAAAAAAAAAACTTCTACAAAAGAAGCACAACATATGAGGAAGGCAAAATGTGCTGATAGAAATCATAACTGCATTAACATAAAACATCAACCCAAAGTTTAAAACGATAATCTTCTCATTCTGCAAATATCTTATTAATTCACACACCATATAAAAATGCTTTATACATATATTTAAGGAGAACTTCAGGGCAATGCAGCATTTACAGTTAAAGTAACCATGTTGATGTATTTGTTAAGTTTATCAAAATTATTCTCAGTATAATATTAAAAGTTTTCTTTATATTAAAACATTTTTTATAAAGTTTAAATTAAGAGATTTTATAGACTCAACAGCTCATTTGTTTTTTTTTAGCCTTTAGCATTTTTCATTAGAGACAACTTTAATTAAATTAGATTTAAATTCATCAGCAGCAGGCGCTCTGAGGAAGTATAAGTAATTATTATCATTGTGGATATTTTCATTTTCTATGACCTTTGATGCACTTTTTTAAATAAATAAATAATCTGTCTTTGATTGCTTTTTTTCAGAGCTGAATTTTCTGATTTCCGCTCTACAGGGGAAAGTTTGATTTATAACGTAAAGAAGATGCACCACATGCGTGAACCAGGAGGTTTTTTCCAACAGCAGCTTCAGAGGCGGCACCTGTTCCGTTTCTCTGTAAATTTCATCATGAGAAGGTGGGAATGATCTTATCCGTCTGGTATTTCAGGAGGAAGTCGAAGAAGCTGCAACGAGTCGGGATGTACGAGTGAAGATGGGGGTAGAGGAAACCCAGGGAGGAAATCCTGCAGATTACACCTCTACTTCTCTGCTCAGACATCTGGAAATAGAGTTTGAAAGGTTTCTGACCGTAGCATAGAGAAATCGGAGCATCTCTGATTTACAGCTACTGTGTGTTTCTCATAGCCTGATCCAAAAACAATGATGCATGACCGGACCGTTTGAGGGAAAACTATAGCATCTGGGATTTTCCAGATTATAGGACAAAAAAAAAAAAAAAACAGTAACAATGAGTGGATAACTAATCTAGCTCAATAACCCAAATTCCAATTGCGCATTAATTTTACATGACAAAGTCACAATTGTTTAATTGTCTCTAATAGTTATTTGACAGTAGCCAGAGGTGTCAAGTAATGAAGTAAAAATACTTTGTCACTGTACTTAAGTACACTTTTTAGGTATCTATACTTTACTCCATTACTTATTTTT
>NW_015150668.1:1103805-1112920 GCF_000732505.1 Cyprinodon variegatus
TGCACCGACTTAAAACTTGCTGACAGAAATTTCGATTCTAGAAAGTCCATCAATCTATAAAGTATGGCAATATTTTCTAATCTGTAATGTGTTATTTCTGCTCTAAAGCAGTGTTTTAACAATACTTAAGAAAATCTGCCCTGCATGTTTAAGGTGTTTCATTGCCTTAACACTCCTTCATTAGATGGTTACAGTTCAGGAAAGGCCTGTTAATAGCCGTCAATCAAAAAGTGTTAAACTAGAGCAAGGATGCATCTTCAACATGCAGGACATTGTGCTTTGAGGACCAGGGTTGAAATAACCTGCTTTAACTCGGGGGTTCCCAACCTTTGTGCACTAGAACCACTATCCTGCTTGTTTTAGATGCTTGCTCTGGCACAGCTAGATCAAAGACTGCATTACCACCTCAGCAGAGATCAAGGGCAGCAGTGACCTGTTCATCACTCATTTATGTAAGTTAGTAGTGGAGGTGGGAAAAACCTAAAACGTGCCTGAGAGAGACATTTACGCTAACCTCTGAAAACCGGTCCGTGCTGAGCTCAATTCCTTACGACCATTTACATATCACGCTAGCACGATTCCTCGGCTCCTAATGATGACCTACGGTACTACTGTTCTCTAGAGGGAATCAAGCAAATCAACAAGGCGGCGCGCATAACATTTAGGAAGTTATGTGTTGTTATCATTGTGATATTTCGTTGTTTGCTGAGAATCAGGTGAAAAAGACAGCCTTTGATTAATTTACTTCACAGAGTCGGTTTATGGGAAGTGGATATGACAAACGGTGATCTGATCAGGGCTTACAGACTCGGGGAAACAATAACAGATGTTGAGGTTCATTACACTGCTAAGAAGAACCATCACTGGAAATCGTGAGGCACGGAAGGGAAGCTAGTATTTTTATGAATGTCTGAAGTTTCAGGATTAGAGAAGCTGACTGTAAGGAGATGATGTGGCCTGCTCATGCGCTCTTTTACCCCATTTACACTACCCTTGAAAAACCGTGCCGAGACCGGTCCGAGCTCAGTAACTGAGATAGCTTATTGTGTGTAAATGGAAAGCAAACTGAACTGAACCAAGCTAGACACAACCGGACCGAGCTAACTGCAGACCAGTTCCAGAGGTGGGCTCGGCTCGTTTTTTCCCTGGCTCGGTTTTCTGATAACAAGAGCGCATGAGCAGAACGCGTCATCTCCGTCTGGCTGCACATTCCGATTCACACTCCATTCCAGTAGTTGGCGGTAATGCCCCTCCGGAAGTTGCTTGCCAACCAACACAAAACGGAAGAACAAATATAAAAAACAATCGAAATCTTCTCCACTCAACATTTTAAATAATGGCTTAAAAAGAGCTTGGCGCGACCTGGGATGATAATAATAATAATCAAGCATAACTTTCTGAATGTGACGGGCGCCACCATTTTGATTTATACTTTCTCAGAGCGCCTGCTTCGATTTGCTTGATTCCCTCCTTCTTCATCTTCTTGTGTTTTATGGCGGTTGGCATACAACTTTTGGTGCATTACCGTCACCAACTGCTTGATTTCCTCCTTCAATATTGGCAGTGATACTGCAGATCGTCACTAGGAGGTGAGGAGTCAAGGAACCAATATGGCGTGATGTGTAAACGGTTGTCAGAACCAAGCTCGGCCTGGTTAACTGAACCGCGCCGAGCCCTACTGATCCACTGGTACCAGTTTAGTGCGTTTCGGTTGTGTCTTGCATGGTCCAGTTCAGTTGTTCGTCCTCTCAACAGTTACCTTGGTTACCGTGCTCGGACCGATCTCTGCACGGTTTCTAAAGCGTAGTGTCAATGGGGCTGTAGAATCTATGCAGGGAACCTTAAGGTCCTTATTTTACAGCTTGATTCCTTTTCAGAGCATGACTAAAAATAGATATATGAGATCCTTTATGAGGCCATTTTGCCACCAATCAGTCCAACCTGACTCTGCATCGGATATGTGAAATATTTCTTACGCTCAATCTCCTTCCACATGGGGAGTTCAGTTTTTTCCTGGAGATGGGACACTAAAAATAGAACCAGAACTCAGCTTCTCTCACCGTCACGCCTGCAGGTGAAGAAACTTTTTCCAGTCGTCTTCCAGGGCCCCACAGGAGGAGGTGAGTGTTTGCTATTCAGACTGCGGTGCTTTAGGCTGAGCTGTGATTTGATGTCTGTCGAGAAGCAGAACCTTAACTTTGTGATATTTTTGTCAGTATATGGAAAGTGATGGGAGGGTTTCTGTTTTAGAGGCGATATGAATGCAGCTCATGCAGTAGCCCTGCTGCACACAGATGCATCTATCCTGTAATGAAGCTGGTGGCCAAGCTCTGCTCTAACAGATGATGATGCATCTTTAGAAGTGAACCACCTGAATAATGGTCAACCTGGCTTTTTTAATTATTATTTGTAGACAAGGAAAGGAAAGTAGATTTTCTTGAAGAAATGGTTCCTGTTCCATCTTTCAAGTCTCGCTGGAGTTACGTTTGTGCTTTTAGCCTTTTTTTCAAACATGACATCAGCCTATTTCTTTAACTGGATAAACTGGTGTAATCCTCATTGGGGTTTTACGTTGTGGCTCCAGTTTACTTCAATAAAAGTTGTTGTAAAGGTCAATAGCTTTAGGCAGGAAGGATCTGGAGAAGCTTTTAACTAAAAACATTCTGTTCATGTTTATCAGATCATTCTTTATTTTATGAACAATGGTTCTGCTACAGCCCCTTCTGTTGGGGTTCATGGTTTTGGCTTTGCTTTACTTGGCAGGTTCACTGTGAACCGAAGACCCAGATGCTGATTCTTCACAGGGCAGCGATGGGCCGCCTCAACATGTGTAGAAAGGGTCCTGGTAGGTTGGTGGATTTACACTAAGTGGTAATCATATGAATGACATCGTCTTAAAAAACTGAAATCCAATAGAGTCTGTAGAAGCATATGTCGGAAAAAAACTAGTTAAAGTTCATATGCACACTTTTAATAAATCTTTCTGCATAAGATCTATCATTTATTGACTCAGTTTTCTTACTTGTTTCTGCATTAAGATTTTTACTTGCATTAAGATTTTTACTCTTTAGGATCTGTGAAGCCCTTTTATTTTCCTTCCTCTATACAGTTTTGCATCACCCTATGTTTGCCTATGACTTCAAATCCCCATAATATTTCTTTGTGGGTTTAATGTAAAAAAAAAGCTCAAGGTTAAGATGTTAGCAAAACTCTTTCAGGTACAGAAAGACCAGCATTAAATCTGTCTTATATATGTGTATGAAAACGTTTTGCAGTTTCTTTCTCTCGTTTTAAAGAATCCAAATTGCACTTTGAAAGATAGGAAGGTGTTCTTGTCACCTTCTGTTCATCCATACGAGTCATTCACATAAATAGAAATCACACCTACAGCCTGGAAACGCTTCAAGTCTGCATCAGAAATATTACGTTTTAATTCTCAGCTCAGAGCAGCAGACGAGGAGCCAGCTCACACTTTGGGGACTTAGATGGACGGGCCCTGGCCTCGGGTCAGTGGCTCCATGTTTTTCATTCGGCGTCCCTATCTCGGCCACTCTCCAGTCTTTATTTTCCATTAGAAAGAAAAATGCCTAAGCAGGAAAAGTGGAAGCACGCAGAGAGAAAGAAAGCATTGCAGCAAGCAGAGGCATTGGAGACAAAATGGCTTTCAATCACGCAGCAGTGGAAGGCCAGAGGTCCCTTATTTTCCCCTCCACAATGTTCAGTTCTTTTCATTTCCAGCCTCCTTTCATCTGCTCTCTGGGCTCTGAGCTGTGCACGGTGCTTTCAAATCACATAAAAAGATGTTTACACACGCCTCACATGTCTTCCTGATTGGCTCGCTGTCTGAAGTTGCATGCAAATCTCTATAAAACCAGATGAGTCCTTTTTATAGAAGCACAAAGACTTGGACATGTCAGGGACCTGGATATGAAGTAAAAATAAAGTTGTAGTCACCAGGCATCTGGTAGAGTCATGTAGACATTTAGCTCTTCCTGTGGCGGTTTTCAGGCTGACAGTGATGAATAAGCATTATTAAACAGGAGACACCAAGCCGTTGGTGTCATTAATCTTCATCTTGACCATCACAGGACTCATTCCTTGTCCAGCCGCCACATGTACGCATCCTGATGTCAATAACACATAGAAAGCAGACCCACTCCCTATAATTTTGTTGGCCTGGTGGCGAGGCTCTTTAACCAGAACGGATCTTTAACATTTGACAAAGAAGATAAGCTCTATCAATCACTTTCTATTTTAGCTAATTCCCCACCTTTAAACCTGAAACATGTTATAGGGAGCTGAGTTCGGTTGTCGCATTGCGGCTCCTGACGTGAACACAGATGAAGACGGTTAGATAGAGGCTAAGGCTGCATGGGAGAAAATCTTTTATCGGCCTCTAGAATCAGGATTTAGAAAGAGCAGAGGAAATAGCAGGTCCTGAGCAAACCTGAGAAACGCCTCATGGCTGCAGAGCGATTGTGCTCTATGACAGAAACTGAACAGTCAGTCGTTTATCTGAGAACATATCTGGAAATTACAACACGGTTATCGCACTGGGCTGACGGTTTGCTTTCAAAAGAGTGAAGCTATTGTTTGCAGAAATGGACGTACAGAAATCAACTTCTGCTTTAGGTCACGTTTATGGGACAGACCAGAAGTTCACAACCTGTTGCTCTTATCAGATCATATAGGAAATTTATTTATTATAGAGTCAAAAGAATAGCAGTTTTTAGCAGTTCTTCAAAGTAATGTGATGTTTTTATTTATATCAAAGTCAAACAAAACACCAAAACTATTTTCCTGTCAAGCATGCAGTATTCTCAGTATAACACATTGGTGCTATCGTACATGACACATGCTACACAGTTATCTCCTGACCCCCCCTAAAACATTTACGATGGACTATAAACTATGCATGAGTGCAGCCATTATTAACTGAGCTGGGAGTCCAGAAATTACCTACAAACTGCACCAAGGAGAACATAAACATACCTTCCTTTTTTCAACAAGCATTTATTTGACAAATTCAGTCCAATCTGGATGCAAAATGGTCAAAATGTCTCCAACATTCAACCTTATACTGTAGCTGGGAATCAGAGTTTGAAAATGGCGAATTACTGAACATTTCAAGAGGAAGAAACTCCAGTAGAAAAACAGTAAAGATAAAGAAAAAGATTTATACATAATAATAAATGTCTGTTTTAAATTATAACAGGACTAATATCAAAATCAGACTTAAAAACAGCTTATTTTCTTAGGCTTAAGTCAATTATCCTGCTGTAATCAGACAGTCCCGTTCGAACACACATTCACACACAAACAGGATCACCAGTGTTGGCAGAAAACAAAGCTAATTCCTTGAATAAAACAAACCCAAAACCTAACGAGCATGCCACAATAAGCTTTCTCATCTTACAAATTCTACTTCTCCTGTTGCAAATGCATGTATTTAGTATTGTTTGTATTAATGAAAGAACTTTTCCTGTTTCTTTAGTTTATGGCAACCAGAAAAAGGGTTGGGTTGGAAAAAAGGCAAGCCCAAATAAGCAACTTCACATTAAAACACAAGCCAAAAAAAACCCAACATAACCCATGACTCATGATTCATTTTAGAAAAGAAACAGCCCAAACTTCTTTATCACAAGTGTGCTAATTAACACTGCAGCTCACACATAAACAAAACACACATACTGACAATCTTATAGACCACCAGCCCATTTCATAGATGGTTTCAGCACAAGTATGCAGCATGTTTTATTTTTGTACGGTATTATTTTCACAATTGTGATGATCAATGTCAAGAATTATATAATAGCATTTTTATTCTGTTGAGAAAAAGCCAAATAAACAACCCTGCACGATGCAATCGCTGGAAATTCAATTGTTGGCCCCTTACCATTGACGAAATTCAGAGTTCAGGTGTTTTGTCAGTTTTTTCATAATAAAGTCCCCTCGCTTCCAAGCTACTATCTATCATTGACATTTCTCAGCATTCCTTTGGGGTTTAGAAAAATGACTGAAAAAGACTCCCTTCATATGGTGACATCACCATATTGTGAGTCACTCCAGCAGACACTGCAGTGCTTTGTGGCTTCATCATTAAGTCTGTTCAGGTGATATCTAGGACAGTTCTGTTTATTATATGACTGGTATAAGTAAACTATACATGCATGTATTAGTGCAGTCAACACATCAATATTACCAATATTCGTGCTTTATTGGGATATAAAGATGGGAGCAGATGAAATCATTGAAAGGACTGGTCTAAATTACTAATGATAATAATTCAGGTTTGTCGTTAAATAGTAACTGAAAAGGGAGAATTTTCAGGGTTTTCCTTAATTTAACTCCAAACTATTCCCTATAGATGCTTATGAGGATTCACAGTCATTCAGGTCATTCCAAGGAAGTAAAAACAACAAAACAATCCACTGGATTTTGTTTCCAAGTTTGAAGATGTTTTGCTTCCCATCTAGGGAGATTTTTTGATAAAAAAAAAAATGTTTTGAATGCTTTTGAAAGCTCCCTTGAAAGGAAGAGAAAAGTCTTCATAACTGAAACAAAATCCGGTGGATATTTTTTTTTTTTCTTTTTTTTAGAATTTCCTGTAGATCTTAATATGTATCCGCCATCTTTATTTTTCCATGTTTATGGAAAAGGCTCATTCAGCTAGCATAGCAGTTACTATAAAAAACAAACAAAGAAACAAAAAAAACAGTTCATCCTTTGCTAAAATTATTTGATTTTCTTCTAAAATCTGGCCACAGATTCAGATTTTAATTGATCTTTTTAAGATACAATTCTTAATTTAGTAAACTTCTAATAAAAGTAAATCAATAAAATCTCCTTTGTGAATCTAGATAAATGTGTACTTTGCTGATCCCTGGGATTGACCAACACAGCAAAAATTGTTATAACAGCAAATAATGCATCAACCTAATATTAATGATCAATTAATACTCAAAACACTTTACAAACCTGGTGATAATCGATACATCCAGGGAACCAGGGCTACACAAGAAATGTGACAAACACAACCCCAAGAAGTAAAAAAAAAAGATTAATAATTGAAATTTTTATAAAGCCTCATTGTCAATTCTCTTCTCACATTCTGACTCCTGCAAAACGTAATGCTGCATAGGTGAATTAGGCATCATATAAAAAGTGAAACTCAACATATTTCCATAATATGCATTGCAAAGCTCTAAGCCAAATAAGCAGACAGAAAGAAACTATAGAATAACCACAATAAGATTGTAAAAACTTAGGTAACTGTTGCCTTTTTTCTGTAAATAAATGTTGTTTATGGTATATGACAATATTTCCTTTCACAGGTGATTGTTAAACCAATGTTAAAAGGGTTTTAAGTAAGGAATACATTGTTATTTAGATTATGCTTAACATCTGAAGAGGCTTTTTAGCATTTTGCAGATGGAAGCATTTCTGAGTAAATCACCATAGCATTAGCGCCATAGTTTCCTTTTCAAAATTTAATGTAAGTTTTACTCAGGGTGGATTTGTTTCCTCTTTTTGCATTAATTAAAACTTTAAGTTATATTATACTTCTGTTTGAGGTTGTTACTCATGCTCTAAAATAACAGTTAAGACACTTTATTAAAGAGGACAGATGTTCCAGAGGGTTTTTTCCCAAACTTCTGGCCCAGAGTCTGCTGGGATGGACTCCAGCCACATTTCACCAGCCCTCCACCACTGTGCATGACTGCTGGTGTTTGTGTTCATTTCCATTCTCTGAGGGTTTTTTTAATCAAACATAGTGCTTTAGAGTAAGAACAGACATGTCTGTTTTGATCTGCTCTATGTCACTGATGAAAAACAGAGGAACTGTGGTTTAGGCTTCGACCTGGATATAATTGAAGACGATCATTGTGTTTTATTTTTAACATAGTTCCTTTTACGTTTCCAACCAACGTCTACCTTTCTTTATTATTTGGTGTTTAAGTAGTGACATCATGTGGAGTTAAAGCCAATTGATTGCTGTTATAATTTGAGGCAGCAACAGAACAGAGGGGGTGAGTTGCAGCAAAGTGATTCAGTCTAACCTCTGTGATCCATAGTTTGTTGGTCTCAGGTGGTTGGCTTCATGTTAAATGTCTTTTTTACCATGCAGTTTGAACCCTAAAAACCTCCTTTGACATTAATCTGATGTGGATATTCTCTTAATAGCTAAAAATTATATCTGCGTTTGTTCTAACACCCCTTAAAAAACCTGAACGAGAATTTTTGTTTTATTCTTTTATGCCGATGTCTTTGTTGATCCATGTGTCTGATATATAAACTACTTCTATACTTACCTCTACTGATAACAGGACGGTAAAAACTACAAGTATTACTTTTGATAAAGATACTCCTGATAAAGTTACCTTATGAAACATGTTTGTTCTTTGTTATACAGCAAAAATATTGTTGGAAATTTTTTTAAAGTTGTGTGTTCTTTTGTTCCATAAATTATTGTTGTTAGAAATATTTAAACAAAGGTATCATAAAGTATTACATCAATAATTTGACATCAACAGACAGGAAATTGACATCCAATATTTATATTGCTGTTGTGGCCGATGCCCATATTTACCCATAGATATTTCCGTTCCTTTTCAACAGCATGAAAAAACTGACCTGGGTGCAGTTAAGGACCCTGCAGCCTGTGCTGGATCACTTTGACTGCCACATGACCAAACCAATACCCCATAGACAACCTTCTACCCATAATGCATTACCAGACTGATGCTGATGTCCTAAAAGAAAGAAAATCCCACATCCACTGATAGTAATGTTCATGCTGTTATATTGTGCATCCCTGATTAAAGCATTCATCTGAAAAATATCTTTAAAAACAGAATTACGGGACTCTCTCTTGACAGAGTTTCAGGAATTTTAGAATAAAATAGAATACAATAGAATACAATAGAATACAAAAGATTTCAGTTTAATTGTCATTATTCTGTCACAAGTACAAAGCAGCAAAATGTAGTTTGCATCTATCCAGAAATGCTATACAGGATAGACTATGATAGACTATATATGCGTGGACTATAAATGGTATATATAAGCAGAGAGTAAAAAGTTAGGATTATATATATATATGTTTTTATATATG
>NW_015150668.1:1113025-1114896 GCF_000732505.1 Cyprinodon variegatus
ATCTATCTATCTATCTATCTATCTATCTATCTATCTATCTATCTATCTATCTATCTATCTATCTATATATATATATATATATATAGATATGTATATACACATATATACATATACACATATACACATACAGTATATATATGTGTATATGTGTATATGTATATATGTGTATGTGTATATATATATATATATATATGTGTGCATATATATATATTTTTTTTTTGGGGGGGGTTATAATAAAGGATAAATTATTTAAGATAATAGAAGAATATTTTCAGCTTATATACAGTTTATTTCTCCATGTTTAAAAAGCAATGGATCAATAACTCTTAGTCATCTTAACTCGTTTGCAGCCAGGAGAAGTTGTTTTAAACAAATGTTTGTACTCTGGATTCGGTTCTTTGATGCAATATGCACATCTTTTCTGTATGCCTTCACAAAACATTTGACTACTTTAAATCTGATCATTTGCAAAACTAAATCCCATTTTTTATTCGTTTTTAGCCTTTTTTTCTTTTCTTTTTTTGTCTCTTGAATCTGAAAACAAATCTTTTTTCACTTGAGGCATATTCTAATAAAGATTTGAGACACAAAGTCAAGTGAAACTGGAAAGCCAGGTTGCTTTATCTAAAACAAACACTTGGGCTTTTCTACTTCTTGCTTTTTTTTACTAGCTTGATATATTTTATCCTTTTTAGATATGAGTTAGTTTTCTAGCTTTACAGCTGGTTTTATCAGTGACAGATAAGGTCTGATAAGATTCAGAAAAAGGTGCCTGTTGTTGTAAAATAGTGTCCAACATGCTGATTTCTACAGTAAATCTGCACATTTATAACTGAGAGAAGATTCATGATGTGGCCTTGCTCGGAGCTGTTTGTGAAGTTATTTGCAGAAAAGCAGAAAATCAGAAAAACTCCCACCCCGAGCTTTACAGTGAATGTTTTCAGATAAGATGACCCTGATTAAGGCTGTTTTTATGCCAGAGTCTTAACCTGATTGGATTACAGTTAGTTTCCTCCTTCTCTGCCATGCTCTTTAGATCTTTATCCCTCTGCTCCTCATTGTTTTCACAGCCTGCCCTCCAAACAGAGCTCGCCCACCACCACACAGTCATCGTCCAGATTTGGCCCCTGGTCCCAGCATGTAATGGCAGAGAGGGTTAGCCTGCACTAATCCTACACATCCAGCTTATCTCGGACTGCAGAGACTGAATGAAACAAAAGACTAAATAAGGGATTTGGTGCTATCAAGACTGCAGCTTTTCTCCTCAGCCCCGAGCAAAAACTCTTCTCCAGATAGCCTGTTCTATCACAGGAAGCTGGAGTTCAGCTGCACTGAAGAGGCTCCTGTTCTGCTACAGGAGCTGACACATTGTTCTTGAGAAAGGAGATTAATGGAAATACAGGTCTAGATAAGTAGACGGATATATAGATGAATAGTTTTACACATAGGCATGGACAGACTAGTACAGATGAGTAAGTTGCAGAGATATTTATATAAATGGATGGATAGCTAAAGATGTTCGGATAGAGGAATATGAATGCGTACAGTTTTATATAGATATATATCTCAGCAACTGTTCCAGCAGAATTTATTCCCAGCTATAGAACTCGAAAGACCATTTTTTTTATTTTTTGTGCTGGTGTATTTTTCTGAATTAAGTGACATAAAGGTGGTATATGTATTACTTTGTGAAGTTATTGAACTGCAGATATCTAACACAGCCTGTTTTAATGTTTTAATGAAACCCCATTAGTATTCTGAATGATTAGTTTAATAACAATTTAGTCAAACTGTTTTGGGGTTTTCTTGCCATTTATTTTGATGTGCAACTAGAATTCAGATGTTTTTAAAATGCTTCCTTCCGCCTGCTG